>NC_048589.1:45722998-45725498 GCF_013265735.2 Oncorhynchus mykiss
AGGTTAACGGTCCTCATATCTCAGTGTGTCTCTTATTCAGGTTAACGGTCCCCACAGTGTGTCTCTTATTCAGGTTAACGGTCCTCATATCTCAGTGTGTCTCTCATTCAGGTTAACGGTCCCCACAGTGTGTCTCTTATTCAGGTTAACGGTCCTCACAGTGTGTCTCTTATTCAGGTTAACGGTCCCCACAGTGTGTCTCTTATTCAGGTTAATGGTCCTCATATCTCAGTGTGTCTCTTATTCAGGTTAACAGTCCTCACAGTGTGTCTCTTATTCAGGTTAACGGTCCTCACAGTGTGTCTCTTATTCAGGTTAATGGTCCTCATATCTCAGTGTGTGTCTTATTCAGGTTAACGGTCCTCATATCTCAGTGTGTCTCTCATTCAGGTTAACGGTCCCCACAGTGTGTCTCTTATTCAGGTTAACAGTCCTCACAGTGTGTCTCTTATTCAGGTTAACGGTCCTCACAGTGTGTCTCTTATTCAGGTTAATGGTCCTCATATCTCAGTGTGTCTCTTATTCAGGTTAACAGTCCTCACAGTGTGTCTCTTATTCAGGTTAACAGTCCTCACAGTGTGTCTCTTATTCAGGTTAATGGTCCTCATATCTCAGTGTGTCTCTTATTCAGGTTAATGGTCCTCACATGGCACCATAATACTATACTGCTGTACCGCTATACTGCTATACCATTATACTAATATACTGCTATACCACTATACTAATGTTCTGCTGTACAACTATACTAGTGTTCTACTTACTATACTAATGTTCTACTATACTAATGTTCTACTACACTAATGTTCTACTACACTAATGTTCTACTATACTAATGTTCTACTATACTAATGTTCTACTATACTAATGTTCTAATATACTAATATGCGAATATACTAATGTGCGAATATTCTAATGTGCAAATATATTGCTATATTACTATGCTGCTGTACTGCTGCACTACTAAAGTACTATATGGATATACTGATATGCTACTATACTACTATACTGCTGTACTTCTATACTGCTGTACTACTGCACTACTATACCGATATACTGATATGCTACGATACTTCTATACCGCTATACCACTAAACTGCTATTCTACTATACTACTATACTGATATAGTACAAGACTGCTATTCTAATATACTCCTGTACTGCTATACTACTATTCTGCTATGCTGATATACTACCATACTACCATACTTCGAAACTGCTACACCACTACAGTGTTATACTGCTATACTACACAACTATACTGCTATACTGCTAAACTACACAACCATACTGTTGTACTGCTCTACGACCATACTGCTATACTACTGTACCGATATACTACCATACTGCTATACCACTATACCACTGTACTGCTCTACGACCATACTGATATACTGCTGTACCGATATACTACTGTACCGATATACTACTATACTATCATACTGCTATACCACTATACTACTGTACTGCTCTACTACCATACAGATGTAGTACTGTACCGATATACTACTATACTACCATACTGCTATACCACTATACCACTGTACTGCTCAACTACCATACAGATATACTGCTGTACCGATATACTGCTGTACAGATATACTACTATACTACCATACTGCTATACCACTATACTACTGTACTGCTCTACTACCATACATATATACTACTGTACCGATATACTGCTGTACAGATATGCTACTATACTACCATACTGCTATACCACTATACTACCATACTGCTATACCACTATACCACTGTACTGCTCAACTACCATACAGATATAGTACTGTACCGGTATACTACTATACTACCATACTGCTATACCACTATACCACTGTACTGCTCTACTACCATACAGATATACTGCTGTACCGATATACTACTATACTGCCTTACTGGTATACTGCTGTACTTCTATACTATTATAATGCTATACTAATATGCTGATATACTACTATACTACCATACTGCTATACCACTATACTACCATACCGCAACACTACTATCATGCTATACTACTACGCTGATATGCTTCTATACTTTTATACCACTATACTGATATTCTGCTATACAACACTACTGTGATACTACTATACTACTTCGCTACTATGCTATGATGCTGCTATACAACTATACTGATATCCTACTATACTACTGTCCTACTATACGACTATACTGATATCCTACTATACTACTACACGGCTATACTGCTATACTACTATACTATGATGCTGCTATACAACTATACTGATATCCTACTATACTACTACACGGCTATACTGCTATACTGTTATACCACTGTACTACTTTACCACTATACTGATATAGTACTATAATACTATACTGCTATACTACTATACTGATATCCTACTATACTACTATACTGATATACTACTATACTGATATCCTACTATACTACTATACTACTATGCTGCTATGCTACTATACTATGATGCTGCTATTCCTATCCTTCTGTACTACTACACGGCTATACTGCTAT
>NC_048589.1:45730498-45747998 GCF_013265735.2 Oncorhynchus mykiss
CAGATCCTCGTGTGTTTGCAGATTGACAATAAACAAAAACATATTTTCCCTGTTTATTGTCAATGTAACAAGAACATATTTGTCCCATTAGCGTTTCTTCAGGGTGTGTCGCCAAGACTGTCTTATGTCCTGTTATTTACCTGGATTCCGATTGGTCAGACCAGCGTTGAATAGACCTTAGCACGGGTACTTCCTGGTTGAGTTTCTGCCTATAGGATCAAAATGGAGTCATGATCAGATTTGCAGAAGGGAGGGCGGGGGCCTTGTAGGCATCCCGGAAGTTGGAGTAGCAGAGTTTAATGGTTGAGTGTTTTAGCAGTGTGAGTACTTGCCAGCAGCATACCACCCTGCATACCACTGCTGGCTTGCTTCTGAAGCTAAGCAGGGTTGGTACTGTTCAGTCCCTGGATGGGAGACCAGATGCTGCTGGAAGTGGTGTTGGAAGGCCAGTAGGAGGCACTCTTTCCTCTGGTCTAAAATAAATATCCCAATTCCCCAGGGCAGCGATTGGGGACATTGCCCTGCGTAGTGTCCCCAATCACTTTCGGATGGGATGTTAAACGGGTGTCCTGACTCTCTTAGGTCATTAAAGATCCCATGGCACTTATCATAAGAGTAGGGGTGTTAACCCTGGTGTCCTGGCTAAATTCCCAACTTGGCCCTCAAAACCATCACATAATAATCCCCAGTTTACAAATTGGCTCATTCATCTCCCTCCTCTCCCTTGTAACTATTCCCCAGGTCGTTGCTGTAAATGAGAACGTGTTCTCAGTCAACTTACCTGGTAAAATAGCAGATAAATAAAAAAATACTACTGTGGTGAACTTCAGCAGCGTTTTCTTCAAATTTGCTTTGCTAAAATCCTCAGCTAAAATAAATGTGGGACATTTGGTTTCCAGTTTGCATAAAGCAAACTAAACTTTAAAAACTTTAAAACTAAACTTTAAAGTAAAGTTCTTTGAGGTCTGTCGAGAATTGAGGGTGAATATACACGGCTTGACTATAACCAATAGACTCAGTCAGTTAGGAAAGCTAAGGCTAGCTTTTTCAAACAGAAATTTGCATCCTGCAACACTAATTCCAAAAAAGTTCTGGGACACTGTAAAGTCCATGGAGAAGAAGAGCACCTCCTCCCAGCTGCCCACTGCACTGAGGCTAGGAAACACTGTCACCACCAATAAATCTACGATAATCGATAATTTCAATAAGCATTTTTCTACGGCTGGCTTTCCACCTGGAAATGCTTTCCACCTGGCTACCCCTACCCTTAACCTGCAGCAGGTTAAGGGTAGGGGCCTCTGACAGTCCTCTGACAGTCTCTATGGGGGTGCCACAGAGTTCAATTCTCGGGCCAACTCTTTTCCCTGTATAGATCAATGATGTCGCTCGCTCTTGCTGCTGGTGATTCTCTGATCCACCTCTACGCAGACGACACCATTCTGTATACTTCTGGCCCTTCTTTGTACACTGTGTTAACAAACCTCCAAACGAGCTTCAACGACACACAACTCTCCTTCCATGGCCTCCAACTGCTTTTAAATGCTAGTAAAACTAAATGCATGCTCTTCAACCGATTGCTGTCTGCACCCTCCCGCCCGACTAGTATCACTACTCTCGACGGTTCTGACTTAGAATATGTGGACAACTACTAATACCTAGGTGTCTGGTTAGACTGTAAACTCTCCTTTCAGACTCACATTAAACATCTCCAATCTAAAATTAAATCTAGAACCGGCTTCCAATTTCGCAACAAAACCTCCTTCATGTTGCTAAACATAACCTTGTAAAACTGACTATCCTACCGTTCCTTGACTTTGGAGATGTCATTTACAAAATAGTCTCCAACACTCTACTCAGCAAACTGGATGCAGTCCATCACAGTGCCAACCGTTTTGTCACCAAAGCCCCATATACCACCCACCACTGCGACCTGTATGCTCTCATTGGCTGGCCCTCACTACATATTCGTCGCCAAACCCACTGGCTCCAGGTCATCTACAAGTCTCTGCTAGGTAAAGCCCCGCCTTATCTCAGCTCACTGGTCACCATAGCAGCACCAACCCGTAGCGCATGCTCCAGCAGGTATATTTCACTGGTCATCCCCAAAGCCAACACCTACTTTGGCCGCCTTTCCTTCCAGTTCTCTGCTGCCAATGACTGGAACGTATTGCAAAAATCACTGAAGCTGGAGACTTATATCTCCCTCTCTAACTTTAGGCATCAGCTGTCAGAGCAGCTTACCGATCACTGTACACAGCCAATCTGTAAATAGTACACCCATCTACCTCATCCCCATATTGTTACTTATCCTCTTGCTCTGTTGCACCCCAGTATCTATACTTGCACGTCATCATCTCCACATCTATCACTCCAGTGTTGATGCTAAGTTGTAATTATTTTGCCTCTTTTTGCTTATTGCCTTTACCTCCCTTCTCTTCTACATTTGCACTGTTCACAGATTTTCATATTGTGTTATTTTCTGTACGTTTGTTTATGTGTAACTCTGTGTTGTTGTTTGTGTCACACTGCTTTGCTTTATCTTGGCCAGGTCGCAGTTGTAAATGAGAACTATTTATTTATCATCATTAGTCATTTAGGTCAACATTGGATCATTCAGAGATCCTCACTGAACTTCTGGAGAGAGTTTGCTGCACTGAAAGTAAAGGGGCTGAATAATTTTGCACGCCCAATTTTTCAGTTTTTGATTTGTTAAAAAAGTTTGAAATATCCAATAAATGTCGTTCCACTTCATGATTGTGTCCCACTTGTTGTTGATTCTTCACAAAAAAATACAGTTTTATGTCTTTACGTTTGAAGCCTAAAATGTGGCAAAAGGTCGCAAAGTTCAAGGGGACCGAATACTTTCGCAAGGCACTGTATTTGGTAGCAAAACGGAGCCATTTATTTGGCGAACCAAAAGCACACGGCACAAACGAACAAATACAAATACCGGTTTAACATAACCCAACGCAACCAACCTGACACATACACATACAAACATATAAACAATACCACACAAAGACATGGGGTGGAAACAGAGGTTTAAATACACAACACATAATGAGGGAAATTAGAACCAGGTGTGTGGGAAAACAAGACAAAACAAATGGAAAATAAAAAATGGATCGGCGATGGCTAGAAGACCGGCGACGTCGACCGAACAAGGAAAGGCATCGACTTCGGCAGAAGTCCTGACACTTAGAGAGCCATGTTTCCGCGAAACAGAATGTGTTACAATGCCTGATGTCTCTTTGGAAGGAGATCCTCCCCCTGAGCTCGTCTACTTTAGTATCCAGAGACTGAACATTAGAGAGTGATATACTTTGAAGCGGTGGATGGTGTGCATGCCTCCTGTGTCGGACTAGAAGTCCACTCCTTTTCGTCTGTATCCTTCCCTCCTCTCCTCTGTATCCTTCCCTCCTCTCCTCTGTATCCTTCCCTCCTTTCCTCTGTATCCTTCCCTCCTTTTCCTCTGAAACTGTCCCTCTTTTTTGTCTGTATCTACCATCAGCTAGTTGTTACTGTATAATACCACATTGTTACTGTATATTACCACATGATACCATCATCTAGTAGTTACTGTATAATACCACATGATACCATCAGCTAGTTGTTACTGTATAATACCACATGATACTGGTAGCTAGTAGTTACTGTATATTACCACATGATACCATCATCTAGTAGTTACTGTATAATACCACATGATACCATCAGCTAGTTGTTACTGTATATTACCACATGATACCATCATCTAGTAGTTACTGTATAATACCACATGATACCATCAGCTAGTTGTTACTGTATAATACCACATGATACCATCAGCTAGTTGTTACTGTATAATACCACATGATACTGGTAGCTAGTAGTTACTGTATATTACCACATGATACTGGTAGCTAGTAGTTACTGTATATTACCACATGATACCATCAGCTAGTTGTTACTGTATAATACCACATGATACCATCAGCTAGTTGTTACTGTATAATACCACATGATACTGGTAGCTAGTAGTTACTGTATATTACCACATGATACCATCAGCTAGTTGTTACTGTATAATACCACATGATACCATCAGCTAGTTGTTACTGTATAATACCACATGATACCATCAGCTAGTTGTTACTGTATAATACCACATGATACTGGTAGCTAGTAGTTACTGTATATTACCACATGATACCATCAGCTAGTTGTTACTGTATAATACCACATGATACCATCAGCTAGTTGTTACTGTATAATACCACATGATACTGGTAGCTAGTAGTTACTGTATATTACCACATGATACCATCAGCTAGTTGTTACTGTATAATACCACATGATACCATCAGCTAGTTGTTACTGTATAATACCACATGATACCATCAGCTAGTTGTTACTGTATAATACCACATGATACTGGTAGCTAGTAGTTACTGTATATTACCACATGATACCATCAGCTAGTTGTTACTGTATAATACCACATGATACCATCAGCTAGTTGTTACTGTATAATACCACATGATACCATCAGCTAGTTGTTACTGTATAATACCACATGATACCATCAGCTAGTTGTTACTGTATAATACCACATTGTTACTGTATATTATATATATATACCAAACCTCTATAGGCCTTAGTGCACTACTACTGACCAAACCCGTATAGGCCTTAGTGCACTACTACTGACCAAACCTCTATAGGCCTTAGTGCACTACTTCTGACCAAACCCCTATAGGCCTTAGTGCACTACTTCTGACCAAACCTCTATAGGCCTTAGTGCACTACTTCTGACCAAACCCGTATAGGCCTTAGTGCACTACTTCTGACCAAACCCCTATAGGCCTTAGTGCACTACTTCTGACCAAACCTCTATAGGCCTTAGTGCACTACTACTGACCAAACCTCTATAGGCCTTAGTGCACTACTACTGACCAAACCCCTATAGGCCTTAGTGCACTACTACTGACCAAACCTCTATAGGCCTTAGTGCACTACTACTGACCAAACCTCTATAGGCTTTAGTGCACTACTTCTGACCAAACCCGTATAGGCCTTAGTGCACTACTACTGACCAAACCCCTATAGGCCTTAGTGCACTACTACTGACCAAACCTCTATAGGCCTTAGTGCACTACTACTGACCAAACCTCTATAGGCCTTAGTGCACTACTACTGACCAAACCCCTATAGGCCTTAGTGCACTACTACTGACCAAACCTCTATAGGCCTTAGTGCACTACTACTGACCAAACCTCTATAGGCCTTAGTGCACTACTACTGACCAAACCTCTATAGGCTTTAGTGCACTACTTCTGACCAAACCCGTATAGGCCTTAGTGCACTACTACTGACCAAACCCCTATAGGCCTTAGTGCACTACTACTGACCAAACCCCTATAGGCCTTAGTGGACTACTACTGACCAAACCTCTATAGGCCTTAGTGCACTACTACTGACCAAACCTCTATAGGCCTTAGTGGACTACTACTGACCAAACCCCTATAGGCCTTAGTGCACTACTACTGACCAAACCTCTATAGGCCTTAGTGCACTACTACTGACCAAACCTCTATAGGCCTTAGTGCACTACTACTGACCAAACCTCTATAGGCCTTAGTGCACTACTACTGACCAAACCTCTATAGGCCTTAGTGCACTACTACTGACCAAACCCCTATAGGCCTTAGTGCACTACTACTGACCAAACCTCTATAGGCCTTAGTGCACTACTACTGACCAAACCTCTATAGGCTTTAGTGCACTACTTCTGACCAAACCCGTATAGGCCTTAGTGCACTACTACTGACCAAACCCCTATAGGCCTTAGTGCACTACTACTGACCAAACCCCTATAGGCCTTAGTGCACTACTACTGACCAAACCCGTATAGGCCTTAGTGCACTACTTCTGACCAAACCCCTATAGGCCTTAGTGCACTACTTCTGACCAAACCCCTATAGGCCTTAGTGCACTACTACTGACCAAACCTCTATAGGCCTTAGTGCACTACTTCTGACCAAACCCGTATAGGCCTTAGTGCACTACTTCTGACCAAACCCCTATAGGCCTTAGTGCACTACTACTGACCAAACCTCTATAGACCTTAGTGCACTACTACTGACCAAACCTCTATAGGCCTTAGTGACCAAACCTCTATAGGCCAGAGTGACCAAACCTCTATAGGCCTTAGTGACCAAACCTCTATAGGCCTTAGTGACCAAACCTCTATAGGCCTTAGTGACCAAACCTCTATAGGCCTTAGTGACCAAACCTCTATAGGCCTTAGTGACCAAACCTCTATAGGCCAGAGTGACCAAACCTCTATAGGCCTTAGTGACCAAACCTCTATAGGCCTTAGTGACCAAACCTCTATAGGCCTTAGTGACCAAACCTCTATATGCCTTAGTGACCAAACCTCTATAGGCCCGAGTGACCAAACCTCTCTAGGCCTTAGTGACCAAACCTCTATAGGCCTTAGTGACCAAACCTCTATAGGCCTTAGTGACCAAACCTCTATAGGCCTTAGTGACCAAACCTCTATAGGCCCGATTGACCAAACCTCTATAGGCCCGAATGACCAAACCTCTATAGGCCCGAATGACCAAACCTCTATAGGCCCGAGTGCACTACTGCAGGAAATAGGTGGTTCCATTTGGAACGGAGGCCACCTCTCTTGTGTAATGTCTGTCAGCCAGGGACCAAACTGCTGATAACTGGCTGAATGTGTCTATCTAGATTCTGGAGCGGAACCCTGAGGTACCACGACTCTAAAGAAAAGGGACCAGTTTGGCACATAGATCATATCTAAGACCTTCTGCCCCAGGCCAAACAATATAAATGTATATCAGCAAAAAACTAGGGCAAGGCTGAATCAGACATACAATTTTGGCAGTAACCACAACCAGAATATCAATCATAGTATGTTATTGTGATGTGGTGGATGGAGAGAGAGTCAGGAGACAGAGAGAGGAGGGTGGGGGGGGGGGCAGAAAAACAGAGAGAGAGAGTGAGAGACAGAGGGAGGGAAGGAAAGAGAGAGGGAGAGAGAGAGAGAGAGAGAGAGAGGGGGGGGGGGGGGGGGAGAGAGGGAGGGAAGGAAAGAGAGAGAGAGAGACAGAGAGACAGAGAGAGAGAGAGACAGAGAGAGAGAGAGTGAGGGGGAGAGACAGACAGAGGGAAGGAAAGAGAGAGAGAGAGAGAGACACACACAGTGAGAGAATGTAAAGTAAAATGTAAAGTGTAACAGAGTTTAAGAAAGTAAGCCGTAAGCTCGCCCCAACCCTAGTTTGAAATGTCACGGATGGAGGAATCCAAGAAGTACCTTTTGCATGTCTTAACCCTTTGGTACGTCGTCAAGGAGGGCGGTTATGTGTGTTGTGAAGCAGAGCCCAGACTCAGTCAGTCAGTGGAGGAAACTACACTGTCAGCAGCAGCTGTCGGTTTTGACCCGGATCAGCAGTTGAACTCAGCAGCCAGGGGGTTGTTTGCTGTTTAGTTTATTTAGTTTAGTTTAGTTATAGTTATAGTTTAGTTTAATTTGTTTAGATAGTTTAGTTAGTTCATTGAGTTAGTTAGTTAGTTTGATAAGTTAGCTAGTTAGTTTGTTTAGTTTGTTTGTTTAGTTAGTTTAGATTAGTTTAGTTTGTTTAGTTTAGGGTGAGTGTCACAGAGTTCAGAACGTGCTGTAAACTGACTAGGTTGTGGGGACGAAGCCATGCTTTTCCTGTCTGGTAAACAGAACTGAACATTTAGCCTGTTCAGGGAACGTTTATTTGTAGTTTGCAGGGAGGTATGAGAACGATTTAATCTGGTTCCTTCAACTTATTTACCTGGAAGTTTTTATTTGCGCTCTGAGAACGAAAAAAATGGGAGGTACTCAACTTTCTTGAAACAATGTTTTTTTTTTGGACTCCAAGTACAGATTGAATGAAATGCAATAAGGGATGAGGCAATAATCATCCAAACATGAAATTGCTGTTGTGGCATCAGTGAGATTCAAGCCTATAATCTGCTGTTTGTGGAATTAGTTCACTGCACCACTAGAATTAAGTCATATTTTTTTTTTTTACACATACAAAGCTGTTTATTTTAGAAAATGAAAACAGATCCCATCTCAATGGGAACAAGAACTCATTAAGATCAGGTGTAGGAAATTTAGTGTCCAACATAATTGAACTTAACAAGATAGAGGTTAGAGAGAGAGTTTTGTTGAAGCTGAGGAAGGAATGTACATTGCGAAAGGAATGAGTCAAGGGGTCTGAATACTTTCCGTATATGTTTTTTAAATCACATTTTTTTTTAGAATGTTCTATGAATGTTACAAAAAGTGTATTTTTTTTAAAGGTTTTTATGGAAAATATTCTTAAACCTTCTCTGAGGACGTGACTTTAATAAATAGAACCCTGAGAAAAGCGGTAGGAAATAAAGCTGTCGTCCTGAAGTCAGAACAAGCTGTTTCTTCATTCTTATTTTTAATTTTAACACATTTTACCTTTTTATTGGATGGAGGTTACAGGTGAAATATACAACTTCATGTGATTTCATATTCAGGTCGCATTTATCTCTGGGCCACTAAAAGTAAAACATTGATTGTTAGAATCATTCTTATTTTCAATGACGTACTAGGAACAGTGGGTTAACTGCCTTGTTCAGGGGCAGAAAGACAGATTTTCACCTTGTCAACTCAGGGATTCGATCTAGTAACATTTGGGTGATTAGTACAACGCTCTGACCACTAGGCTACCTGCCACCCCTACACTCTAACCACTAGGCTACCTGCCGCCTCTACACTCTAACCACTAGGCTACCTGCCGCCCCTACACTCTAACCACTAGGCTACCTGCCGCCTCTACACTCTAACCACTAGGCTACCTGCCGTCCCTACACTCTAACCACTAGGCTACCTGCCGCCCCTACACTCTAACCACTAGGCTACCTGCCGCCTCTACACTCTAACCACTAGGCTACCTGCCGCCCCTACACTCTAACCACTAGGCTACCTGCCGCCCCTACACTCTAACCACTAGGCTACCTGCCGCCTCTACACTCTAACCACTAGGCTACCTGCCGCCTCTACACTCTAAACACTAGGCTACCTGCCTCCCCTACACTCTAACCAATAGGCTACCTGCCGCCTCTACACTCTAACCACTAGGCTACCTGCCGCCTCTACACTCTAACCACTAGGCTACCTGCCGCCTCTACACTCTAACCACTAGGCTACCTGCCTCCCCTACACTCTAACCACTAGGCTACCTGCCGCCTCTACACTCTAACCACTAGGCTACCTGCCGCCCCTACACTCTAACCACTAGGCTACCTGCCGCCCCTACACTCTAACCACTAGGCTACCTGCCGCCTCTACACTCTAACCACTAGGCTACCTGCCGCCCCTACACTCTAACCACTAGGCTACCTGCCGCCCCTACACTCTAACCACTAGGCTACCTGCCGCCTCTACACTCTAACCACTAGGCTACCTGCCGCCTCTACACTCTAAACACTAGGCTACCTGCCTCCCCTACACTCTAACCAATAGGCTACCTGCCGCCTCTACACTCTAACCACTAGGCTACCTGCCGCCCCTACACTCTAACCACTAGGCTACCTGCCGCCTCTACACTCTAACCACTAGGCTACCTGCCGCCTCTACACTCTAACCACTAGGCTACCTGCCTCCCCTACACTCTAACCACTAGGCTACTTGCCGCCTCTACACTCTAACCACTAGGCTACCTGCCGCCCCTACACTCTAACCACTAGGCTACCTGCCGCCTCTACACTCTAACCACTAGGCTACCTGCCTCCCCTACACTCTAACCACTAGGCTACCTGCCTCCCCTACACTCTAACCACTAGGCTACCTGCCGCCTCTACACTCTAACCACTAGGCTACTTGCCGCCTCTACACTCTAACCACTAGGCTACCTGCCGCCCCTACACTCTAACCACTAGGCTACCTGCCGCCTCTACACTCTAACCACTAGGCTACCTGCCTCCCCTACACTCTAACCACTAGGCTACCTGCCTCCCCTACACTCTAACCACTAGGCTACCTGCCGCCTCTACACTCTAACCACTAGGCTACCTGCCGCCCCTACACTCTAACCACTAGGCTACCTGCCGCCTCTACACTCTAACCACTAGGCTACCTGCCGCCTCTACACTCTAACCACTAGGCTACCTGCCTCCCCTACACTCTAACCACTAGGCTACCTGCCGCCTCTACACTCTAACCACTAGGCTACCTGCCACCCCTACACTCTAACCACTAGGCTACCTGCCGCCTCTACACTCTAACCACTAGGCTACCTGCCTCCCCTACACTCTAACCACTAGGCTACCTGCCGCCCCTACACTCTAACCACTAGACTACCTGCCGCCCCTACACTCTAACCAAATCAAATCAAATCAAATCAAATGTTATTTGTCACATACACATGGTTAGCAGATGTTAATGCGAGTGTAGCGAAATGCTTGTGCTTCTAGTTCCGACAATGCAGTGATAACCAACAAGTAATCTAACTAACAATTCCAAAACTACTGTCTCGTACACAGTGTAAGGGGATAAAGAATATGTACATAAGGATATATGAATGAGTGATGGTACAGAGCAGCATAGGCAAGATACAGTAGATGGTATCGAGTACAGTATATACATATGAGATGAGTATGTAAACAAAGTGGCATAGTTAAAGTGGCTAGTGATACATGTATTACATAAGGATACAGTCGATGATATAGAGTACAGTATATACGTATGCATATGAGATGAATAATGTAGGGTAAGTAACATTATATAAGGTAGCATTGTTTAAAGTGGCTAGTGATATATTTACATCATTTCCAATCAATTCCCATTATTAAAGTGGCTGGAGTTGAGTCAGTGTCAGTGTGTTGGCAGCAGCCACTCAATGTTAGTGGTGGCTGTTTAACAGTCTGATGGCCTTGAGATAGAAGCTGTTTTTCAGTCTCTCGGTCCCAGCTTTGATGCACCTGTACTGACCTCGCCTTCTGGATGATAGCGGGGTGAACAGGCAGTGGCTCGGGTGGTTGATGTCCTTGATGATCTTTATGGCCTTCCTGTGACATCTGGTGGTGTAGGTGTCCTGGAGGGCAGGTAGTTTGCCCCCGGTGATGCGTTGTGCAGACCTCACTACCCTCTGGAGAGCCTTACGGTTGTGGGCGGAGCAGTTGCCGTACCAGGCGGTGATACAGCCCGACAGGATGCACTCGATTGTGCATCTGTAGAAGTTTGTGAGTGCTTTTGGTGACAAGCAGAATTTCTTCAGCCTCCTGAGGTTGAAGAGGCGCTGCTGCGCCTTCTTCACGATGCTGTCTGTGTGAGTGGACCAATTCAGTTTGTCTGTGATGTGTATGCCGAGGAACTTAAAACTTGCTACCCTCTCCACTACTGTTCCATCGATGTGGATAGGGGGGTGTTCCCTCTGCTGTTTCCTGAAGTCCACAATCATCTCCTTAGTTTTGTTGACGTTGAGTGTGAGGTTATTTTCCTGACACCACACTCCGAGGGCCCTCACCTCCTCCCTGTAGGCCGTCTCGTCGTTGTTGGTAATCAAGCCTACCACTGTTGTGTCGTCCGCAAACTTGATGATTGAGTTGGAGGCGTGCGTGGCCACGCAGTTGTGGGTGAACAGGGAGTACAGGAGAGGGCTCAGAACGCACCCTTGTGGGGCCCCAGTGTTGAGGATCAGCGGGGAGGAGATGTTGTTGCCTACCCTCACCACCTGGGGGCGGCCCGTCAGGAAGTCCAGTACCCAGTTGCACAGGGCGGGGTCGAGACCCAGGGTCTCGAGCTTGATGACGAGCTTGGAGGGTACTATGGTGTTGAATGCCGAGCTGTAGTCAGTGAACAGCATTCTCACATGGTATTCCTCTTGTCCAGATGGCTTAGGGCAGTGTGCAGTGTGGTTGAGATTGCATCGTCTGTGGACCTATTTGGGCGGTAAGCAAATTGGAGTGGGTCTAGGGTGTCAGGTAGGGTGGAGGTGATATGGTCCTTGACTAGTCTCTCAAAGCACTTCATGATGACGGAAGTGAGTGCTACTTTTAGCTCAGTTACCTTAGCTTTCTTGGGAACAGGAACAATGGTGGAACATCCTCTTGAAGCATGTGGGAACAGCAGACTGGTATAGGGATTGATTGAATATGTCCGTAAACACACCGGCCAGCTGGTCTGCGCATGCTCTGAGGGCGCGGCTGGGGATAACGTCTGGGCCTGTAGCCTTGCGAGGGTTAACACGTTTAAATGTCTTACTCACCTCGGCTGCAGTGAAGGAGAGACCGCATGTTTTGGTTGCAGGCCGTGTCAGTGGCACTGTATTGTCCTCAAAGCGGGCAAAAAAGTTATTTAGTCTGCCTGGGAGCAGGACATCCTGGTCCGTGACTGGGCTGGATTTCTTCCTGTCCGTGATTGACTGTAGACCCTGCCACATGCCTCTTGTGTCTGAGCCGTTGAATTGAGATTCTACTTTGTCTCTGTACTGACGCTTAGCTTGTTTGATAGCCTTGCGGAGGGAATAGCTGCACTGTTTGTATTCGGTCATGTTACCAGACACCTTGCCCTGATTAAAAGCAGTGGTTCGCGCTTTCAGTTTCACGCTAATGCTGCCATCAATCCACGGTTTCTGGTTAGGGAATGTTTTAATCGTTGCTATGGGAACGACATCTTCAACGCACGTTCTAATGAACTCGCACACCGAATCAGCGTATTCGTCAATATTGTTATCTGACGCAATACGAAACATGTCCCAGTCCACGTGATGGAAGCAGTCTTGGAGTGTGGAGTCAGCTTGGTTGGACCAGCTTTGGACACTAGGCTACCTGCCACCTCTACACTCTAACCACTAGGCTACCTGCCTCCCCTACACTCTAACCACTAGGCTACCTGCCGCCCCTACACTCTAACCACTAGGCTACCTGCCGCCTCTACACTCTAACCACTAGGCTACCTGCCTCCCTTCCACTCTAACCACTAGGCTACCTGCCTCCCCTACACTCTAACCACTAGGCTACCTACCACCTCTACACTCTAACCACCCCATCATTAGGATCATGTTACAGAGGAACAAGGTATTGATCATTAGGATCAGGTTAAAGAGTAACAAGGTATTGATCATTAAGATCATACTACAGAGTAACAAGGTATTGATCATCAGGATCATGATCACTGGTTCGAGCCCAACGTCAGGCAGTGGAGTACAGCTACGTTGTTATCAGCAGGCAGTGGTGTACAGCTACACTGTTATCAGCAGGCAGTGGTGTACAGCTACACTGTTATCAGCAGGCAGTGGAGTACAGCTACGTTGTTATCAGCAGGCAGTGGAGAACAGCTACACTGTTATCAGCAGGCAGTGGAGTACAGCTACACTGTTATCAGCAGGCAGTGGAGTACAGCTACGTTGTTATCAGCAGGCAGTGGAGTACAGCTACGTTGTTATCAGCAGGCAGTGGAGTACAGCTACGTTGTTATCAGCAGGCAGTGGAGTACAGCTACGTTGTTATCAGCAGGCAGTGGAGTACAGCTACGTTGTTATCAGCAGGCAGTGGAGTACAGCTACGTTGTTATCAGCAGGCAGTGGAGTACAGCTACGTTGTTATCAGCAGGCAGTGGAGAACAGCTACGTTGTTATCAGCAGGCAGTGGAGAACAGCTACGTTGTTATCAGCAGGCAGTGGAGTACAGCTACGTTGTTATCAGCAGGCAGTGGAGTACAGCTACGTTGTTATCAGCAGGCAGTGGAGAACAGCTACGTTGTTATCAGCAGGCAGTGGAGTACAGCTACGTTGTTATCAGCAGGCAGTGGAGTACAGCTACGTTGTTATCAGCAGGCAGTGGAGAACAGCTACGTTGTTATCAGCAGGCAGTGGAGTACAGCTACGTTGTTATCAGCAGGCAGTGGAGTACAGCTACGTTGTTATCAGCAGGCAGTGGAGTACAGCTACGTTGTTATCAGCAGGCAGTGGAGTACAGCTACACTGTTATCAGCAGGCAGTGGAGTACAGCTACGTTGTTATCAGCAGGCAGTGGAGTACAGCTACACTGTTATCAGCAGGCAGTGGAGTACAGCTACGTTGTTATCAGCAGGCAGTGGAGAACAGCTACGTTGTAATCAGCAGGCAGTGGAGTACAGCTACACTGTTATCAGCAGGCAGTGGAGTACAGCTACGTTGTTATCAGCAGGCAGTGGAGTACAGCTACACTGTTATCAGCAGGCAGTGGAGTACAGCTACGTTGTTATCAGCAGGCAGTGGAGTACAGCTACACTGTTATCAGCAGGCAGTGGAGTACAGCTACACTGTTATCAGCAGGCAGTGGAGTACAGCTACACTGTTATCAGCAGGCAGTGGAGTACAGCTACGTTGTTATCAGCAGGCAGTGGAGTACAGCTACACTGTTATCAGCAGGCAGTGGAGAACAGCTACGTTGTTATCAGCAGGCAGTGGAGTACAGCTACGTTGTTATCAGCAGGCAGTGGAGTACAGCTACGTTGTTATCAGCAGGCAGTGGAGTACAGCTACACTGTTATCAGCAGGCAGTGGAGAACAGCTACGTTGTTATCAGCAGGCAGTGGAGTACAGCTACGTTGTTATCAGCAGGCAGTGGAGTACAGCTACGTTGTTATCAGCAGCACGTTGACGTCCGTTTCACACACACTCAAATTCCACAACAAATCCTGACCCTCCATACACTCTGTTTTCTAACTTCTATGTTTTATTGGAGCCAGAGTATGTGAGCTGAGTTGAAGGTTCGGAAATCCCACTCGTTACTCACGGAGCTGTCTTTGCCAACCGCTCAGGCAGGTAAAAACCCTGCTCCAAATTCTCTCCATGAATTTTTTTTTTGTTTAAAAATACCTCTTTAACATCCACTCCATATTCTTATTTTTTTTGACTATATGCACTATGTGGTTTTGAAGTTGTCTTTCATAAGAGGCTTTAACACTTCAGCAACATATCGGCAACTGAACCAGGACCTACCGAGAGGCAGGGTATGTGGTCGCTACTCTATTGATGACCAGATACTTCAGCTGTATAGAAACCAAAGCGACTCTGTTGCTGCTGTGTGGGCAATTGTGTTGTCTTGCCATCAATTACACAGGCTGTGATCTATTTCTTGGTCGACTCATATCAACATCTCTGTAGTGGTGGGGGTGGACTCATATCAACATCTCTGTAGTGGTGGGGGTGGACTCATATCAACATCTCCGTAGTGGTGGGGGTGGACTCATATCAACATCTCTGTAGTGGTGGGGGTGGACTCATATCAACATCTCTGTAGTAGTGGGGGTGGACTCATATCAACATCTCTGTAGTAGTGGGGGTGGACTCATATCAACATCTCTGTAGTGGTGGGGGTGGACTCATATCAACATCTCTGTAGTGGTGGGGGTCGACTCATATCAACATCTCTGTAGTGGTGGGGGTGGACTCATATCAACATCTCTGTAGTGGTGGGGGTGGACTCATATCAACATCTCTGTAGTGGTGGGGGTGGACTCATATCAACATCTCTGTAGTGGTGGGGGTGGACTCATATCAACATCTCTGTAGTAGTGGGGGTGGACTCATCAACATCTCTGTAGTGGTGGGGGTGGACTCATATCAACATCTCTGTAGTGGTGGGGGTGGACTCATATCAACATCTCTGTAGTGGTGGGGGTGGACTCATATCAACATCTCTGTAGTGGTGGGGGTGGACTCATATCAACATCTCTGTAGTGGTGGGGGTGGACTCATATCAACATCTCTGTAGTGGTGGGGGTGGACTCATATCAACATCTCTGTAGTGGTGGGGGTGGACTCATATCAACATCTCTGTAGTGGTGGGGGTGGACTCATATCAACATCTCTGTAGTGGTGGGGGTGGACTCATATCAACATCTCTGTAGTGGTGGGGGTGGACTCATATCAACATCTCTGTAGTGGTGGGGGTGGACTCATATCAACATCTCTGTAGTGGTGGGGGTGGACTCATATCAACATCTCTGTAGTGGTGGGGGTGGACTCATATCAACATCTCTGTAGTGATGGGGGTGGACTCATATCAACATCTCTGTAGTGGTGGGGGTGGACTCATATCAACATCTCTGTAGTGGTGGGGGTGGACTCATATCAACATCTCTGTAGTGGTGGGGGTGGACTCATATCAACATCTCTGTAGTGGTGGGGGTGGACTCATATCAACATCTCTGTAGTGGTGGGGGTGGACTCATATCAACATCTCTGTAGTGGTGGGGGTGGACTCATATCAACATCTCTGTAGTGATGGGGGTGGACTCATATCAACATCTCTGTAGTGGTGGGGGTAGACCCATATCAACATCTCTGTAGTGGTGGGGGTGGACTCATATCAACATCTCTGTAGTGGTGGGGGTGGACTCATATCAACATCTCTGTAGTGGTGGGGGTGGACTCATATCAACATCTCTGTAGTGGTGGGGGTTGACTCATATCAACATCTCTGTAGTGGTGGGGGTGGACTCATATCAACATCTCTGTAGTGGTGGGGGTGGACTCATATCAACATCTCTGTAGTGGTGGGGGTGGACTCATATCAACATCTCTGTAGTGGTGGGGGTGGACTCATATCAACATCTCTGTAGTGGTGGGGGTGGACTCATATCAACATCTCTGTAGTGGTGGGGGTGGACTCATATCAACATCTCTGTAGTGGTGGGGGTGGACTCATATCAACATCTCTGTAGTGGTGGGGGTTGACTCATATCAACATCTCTGTAGTGGTGGGGGTTGACTCATATCAACATCTCTGTAGTAGTGGGGGTGGACTCATATCAACATCTCTGTAGTGGTGGGGGTGGACTCATATCAACATCTCTGTAGTGGTGAGGGTCGACTCATATCAACATCTCTGTAGTGGTGGGGGTGGACTCATATCAACATCTCTGTAGTAGTGGGGGTGGACTCATATCAACATCTCTGTAGTGGTGGGAGTAGACTCATATCAACATCTCTGTAGTGGTGAGGGTCGACTCATATCAACATCTCTGTAGTGGTGGGGGTGGACTCATATCAACATCTCTGTAGTGGTGGGGGTGGACTCATATCAACATCTCTGTAGTGGTGGGAGTGGACTCATATCAACATCTCTGTAGTGGTGGGGGTGGACTCATATCAACATCTCTGTAGTGGTGAGGGTCGACTCATATCAACATCTCTGTAGTGGTGGGGGTGGACTCATATCAACATCTCTGTAGTGGTGGGGGTGGACTCATATCAACATCTCTGTAGTGGTGGGGGTTGACTCATATCAACATCTCTGTAGTGGTGGGGGTTGACTCATATCAACATCTCTGTAGTAGTGGGGGTGGACTCATATCAACATCTCTGTAGTGGTGGGGGTGGACTCATATCAACATCTCTGTAGTGGTGAGGGTCGACTCATATCAACATCTCTGTAGTGGTGGGGGTGGACTCATATCAACATCTCTGTAGTAGTGGGGGTGGACTCATATCAA
>NC_048589.1:45752998-45920498 GCF_013265735.2 Oncorhynchus mykiss
TATACTGCACTCTATACCATGTACAGCATCTTGCCTATGCCGCACGGCCATATATTTACATGTACATATTCTTATTCATTCCTTTGCACTTGTAAGGTGCTTGTGTAATTGTTAGATTACTTGTTAGATATTACTGCACGGTTGGATTTCGCTACACTCGCATTAACATCTGCTAACCATGTGTATGTGACCAATAGAATGTGATTTGATTTGAATACAGGGTACTGGCAGACCAGCCTGCAACTGTGCTGCTGTCAACCTCTATACCTGCTACATATACCAATACTACGTTAGAATGATGACCGGTCTGTCGCTATGCTCCTCAGAAGCACATTTAGCTGAGTCTGGCTCAGCCTCATTTGTGAGTTTAGAGGGGAGAGTTTAATTGTCCTTCTGGCTCAACCTCATTAGTGAGTTTAGAAGGGAGAGTTTAACTCTCCTGGCTCAGACTCATTAGCGAGTTTAGAGGGGAGAGTTTAATGTCAGTATCTGATAGTAGGGGAGGAGGAGAGAGGAGAGGTGGAGAGAGGAGGGGTAGAAAGAGGAGAGGGGGGGTGGAGAGAGGAGAGATAGAGAGGAGAAAAGTAGGAGAGGAAGAGAGAGGAGGGGGAGAGAGAGGAGGAGTAGGAGGTGGAGAGGAAGAGAGAGGAGGGGGAGAGAGGTGAAGAGGAGAGAGGAGGGGTAGAGAGAGGAGAGGAAGAGAGAGGAGGGGTAGGAGGTGGAGAGGAAGAGAGAGGAGAGGTAGAGAGAGGAGAGGAAGAGAGAGGAGGGGTAGAGAGAGGAGAGGAGAAAGTAGGAGAGGAAGAGAGATGAAAGGAGAGGAGGATAGGTGGAGAGGAAGAGTGAAGAGGGGAGAGAGGTGAAAAGGAGAGGAGGAGAGAGGAGGGTAGAGAGAAGAGGAAGATAGAGGAGAGGAAGAGAGAGGGGAGGACGAGAGAGGAGGGGTAGAGAGAGGAGGGGTAGAGAGAGGAGGGGTAGAGAGAGGAGAGGAAGAGAGAGGAGGGGTAGAGAGAGGAGGGGTAGAGAGAGGAGGGGTAGAGAGAGGAGGGGTAGAGAGAAGAGGGGTAGAGAGAAGAGGAAGATAGAGGAGAGGTAGAGAGAGGGGAGGACGAGAGAACAGGAAGAGGGGCTCCACAGAGCATTAAGGCCAGAGGCATTTAAGAAAGATAATGTGACAGACTAGGGCTACGTCCTAGATGGATTCCTCAACAACCAGACCACGTGACCAAAACGTCAAGGGGTTTGAAATATTTCTGAACTGTATATATATACTGTATATATATAAATGTACTGTATATATATAAATATACTGTATATATAAATATACTTATAGTCCACACTGACAGCTCGTTCTGTTCAGTTTTAATTTCATTATTTGTTTGTTATTATTGCTATTGTATTGCTAGATATTATATTGTTGGATCTAGGAACATCTCCATGCACCTGCGATAACATCTGCTAAACTACGTGACCGATAAACGTCGATTTCATTTGATTTGCAACTCATAATGAGGCCTCGCCTCAGGGTTTAGTCTGTGACACCTTCCAATAACACACACGCACACGCACACGCACACGCTCACGCACACGCACACGCACACACACACACACACACGCACACACACACACACACAAGCACACGCACATACCCACACCATGCTTTTTAAATGCATGACTAACACCATAATCTCACAGTGAATATCACACTGTAATTAGCTCAATAGCTGTACACAGAACACACAGGAGCGCTAAGCATGCTAACAACAGCTATTACAGTGATTAGAAACATCATACATGTTACTAATAATATATAATATATATATTATCTATACTACAGATAGATTCGACATGATGGTCCCCGTAGTGTGTGGTGGTAGTGTGTGTGGTGGTAGTGTGTGGTGGTAGTGTGTGGTGGTAGTGTGTGTGGTGGTAGTGTGTGGTGGTAGTGTGTGGTGGTAGTGTGTGTGGTGGTAGTGTGTGGTGGTAGTGTGTGGTGGTAGTGTGTGTGGTGGTAGTGTGTGGTGGTAGTGTGTGGTGGTAGTGTGTGGTGGTAGTGTGTGGTGGTAGTGTGTGGTGGTAGTGTGTGGTGGTAGTGTGTGTGGTGGTAGTGTGTGGTGGTAGTGTGTGTGGTGGTAGTGTGTGTGGTGGTAGTGTGTGGTGGTAGTGTGTGGTGGTAGTGTGTGGTGGTAGTGTGTGGTGGTAGTGTGTGGTGGTAGTGTGTGTGGTGGTAGTGTGTGTGGTGGTAGTGTATGGTGGTAGTGTGTGTGGTGGTAGTGTGTGGTGGTAGTGTGTGTGGTGGTAGTGTGTGTGGTGGTAGTGTGTGGTGGTAGTGTGTGGTGGTAGTGTGTGTGGTGGTAGTGTGTGGTGGTAGTGTGTGTGGTGGTAGTGTGTGGTGGTAGTGTGTGTGGTGGTAGTGTGTGTGGTGGTAGTGTGTGTGGTGCTAGTGTGTGGTGGTAGTGTGTGGTGGTAGTGTGTGGTGGTAGTGTGTGTGGTGGTAGTGTGTGGTGGTAGTGTGTGGTGGTAGTGTGTGTGGTGGTAGTGTGTGTGGTGGTAGTGTGTGTGGTGGTAGTGTATGGTGGTAGTGTGTGTGGTGGTAGTGTGTGGTAGTGTGTTTGGTGGTAGTGTGTGTGGTGGTAGTGTGTGGTGGTAGTGTGTGTGGTGGTAATGTGTGGTGGTAGTGTGTGTGGTGGTAGTGTATGGTGGTAGTGTGTGTGGTGGTAGTGTGTGGTAGTGTGTTTGGTGGTAGTGTGTGGTAGTGTGTGTGGTGGTAGTTTGTGTGGTGGTAGTGTGTGGTAGTGTGTGTGGTGGTAGTGTGTGGTGGTAGTGTGTGGTGGTAGTGTGTGTGGTGGTAGTGTGTGGTGGTAGTGTGTGTGGTGGTAGTGTGTGGTGGTAGTGTGTGGTGGTAGTGTGTGTGGTGGTAGTGTGTGGTGGTAGTGTGTGTGGTGGTAGTGTGTGCGGTGGTAGTGTGTGGTGGTAGTGTGTGGTGGTAGTGTGTGGTAGTATGTGGTAGTGTGCGTGGTGGTAGTGTGTGGTGGTAGTGTGTGTTGGTAGTGTGTGGTGGTAGTGTGTGGTGGTAGTGTGTATTGGTAGTGTGTGGTGGTAGTGTGTGTGGTGGTAGTGTGTGTGGTGGTATTTTGTGTGGTGGTAGTGTGTGGTAGTGTGTGTGGTGGTAGTGTGTGGTGGTAGTGTGTGGTGGTAGTGTGTGTGGTGGTAGTGTGTGTGGTGGTAGTGTGTGGTGGTAGTGTGTGGTGGTAGTGTGTGTGGTTGTAGTGTGTGGTGGTAGTGTGTGGTGGTAGTGTGTGTGGTGGTAGTGTGTGGTGGTAGTGTGTGGTGGTAGTGTGTGGTAGTATGTGGTAGTGTGTGGTAGTATGTGGTAGTGTGTGGTAGTATGTGGTAGTGTGTGTGGTGGTAGTTTGTGTGGTGGTAGTGTGTGGTGGTAGTGTGTGTGGTGGTAGTGTGTGGTGGTAGTGTGGTGGTAGTGTGTGGTGGTAGTGTGTGGTGGTAGTGTGTGTGGTGGTAGTGTGTGGTGGTAGTGTGTGGTGGTAGTGTGTGTGGTGGTAGTGTGTGGTGGTAGTGTGGTGGTAGTGTGGTGGTAGTGAGTGGTGGTAGTGTGTGTGGTGGTAGTGTGTGGTGGTAGTGTGGTGGTAGTGTGTGGTGGTAGTGTGTGGTGGTAGTGTGTGGTGGTAATGTGGTGGTAGTGTGTGGTGGTAGTGTGTGTGGTGGTAGTGTGTGGTGGTAGTGTGTGTGGTGGTAGTGTGTGTGGTGGTAGTGTGTGGTGGTAGTGTGTGGTGGTAGTGTGGTGGTAGTGTGTGGTGGTAGTGTGTGTGGTGGTAGTGTGTGGTGGTAGTGTGGTGGTAGTGTGTGGTGGTAGTGTGGTGGTAGTGTGTGGTGGTAGTGTGTGTGGTGGTAGTGTGTGGTGGTAGTGTTTGGTGGTAGTGTGTGGTGGTAGTGTGTGGTGGTAATGTGGTGGTAGTGTGTGGTGGTAGTGTGTGGTGGTAGTGTGTGTGGTGGTAGTGTGTGGTGGTAGTGTGTGGTGGTAGTGTGTGTGGTGGTAGTGTGTGGTGGTAGTGTGTGGTGGTAGTGTGTGTGGTGGTAGTGTGTGGTGGTAGTGTGTGGTGGTAGTGTGTGTGGTGGTAGTGTGTGGTGGTAGTGTGGTGGTAGTGTGTGTGGTGGTAGTGTGTGTTGGTAGTGTGTGGTGGTAGTGTGTGGTAGTGTGTGGTGGTAGTGTGTGTGGTGGTAGTGTGTGGTGGTAGTGTGTGTGGTGGTAGTGTGTGGTGGTAGTGTGTGGTGGTAGTGTGTGGTGGTAGTGTGGTGGTAGTGTGTGGTGGTAGTGTGTGTAAGGTGTGTGGCGATGGAAGTGGTAAACCACTGAGGTGTTTAAATAGCTACAATTGTGATGTCATACTAATTATTGGAGAGAATTAATTACCCTCACATTTCCTCTGGGGCCGCCTCTCCAGTCTGCCGAGATGAGGAGAGAGAGAGAGAGAGAGAGAGAGAGAGAGAGAGAGAGAGAGAGAGAGAGAGAGAGAGAGAGAGGAAACAGACAAACAGAGAACACAGGTATAAATACACTGGGGATATCGCGGGAGATGGGCGGGGAGCGGGGGTGGAGACAAGTTCAAAGACAGGTGAAACAGAACAGGTTGTGACGGTTACAGAGTGCAGAATGAGCAGAATGAGAGTGGTTTTTTGTTATTTTCTTATTTTTTATTTTTATTTCACCTTTATTTAACCAGTTGAGAACAAGTTCTCATTTGCAACTGCGACCTGGCCAAGATAAGGCATAGCAGTGTGAACAGACAACACAGAGTTACACATGGAGTAAACAATTAACAAGTCAATAATACAGTTGAAAAAAGGAGAGTCTATATACATTGTGTGCAAAAGGCATGAGGAGGTAGGCGAATAATTACAATTTTGCAGATTAACACTGGAGTGATAAATGATCAGATGGTCATGTACAGGTAGAGATATTGGTGTGCAAAAGAGCAGAAAATAAAATAAATAAAAACAGTATGGGGATGAGGTAGGTAAAAATGGGTGGGCTATTTACCGATAGACTATGTACAGCTGCAGCGACCGGTTAGCTGCTCAGATAGCAGATGTTTGAAGTTGGTGAGGGAGATAAAAGTCTCCAACTTCAGCGATTTTTGCAATTCGTTCCAGTCACACTCAGCAGAGAACTGGAACGAAAGGCGGCCAAATGAGGTGTTGGGTTTAGGGATGATCAGTGAGATACACCTGCTGGAGCGCGTGTTACGGGTGGGTGTTGCCATCGTGACCAGTGAACTGAGATAAGGCGGAGCTTTACCTAGCATGGACTTGTAGATGACCTGGAGCCAGTGGGTCTGGCGACGAATATGTAGCGAGGGCCAGCCGACTAGAGCATACAGGTCGCAGTGGTGGGTGGTATAAAGTGCTTTAGTGACAAAACGGATGGCACTGTGATAAACTGCATCCAGTTTGCTGAGTAGAGTGTTGGAAGCAATTTTGTAGATGACATCGCCGAAGTCGAGGATTGGTAGGATAGTCAGTTTTACTAGGGTAAGTTTGGCGGCGTGAGTGAAGGAGGCTTTGTTGCGGAATAGAAAGCCGACTCTAGATTTGATTTCCGATTGGAGATGTTTGATATGAGTCTGGAAGGAGAGTTTACAGTCTAGCCAGACACCTAGGTACTTATAGATGTCCACATATTCAAGGTCGGAACCATCCAGGGTGGTGATGCTAGTCAGGCGTGCGGGTGCAGGCAGCGAACGGCTGAAAAGCATGCATTTGGTTTTACTAGCGTTTAAGAGCAGTTGGAGGCCATGGAAGGAGTGTTGTATGGCATTGAAGCTCGTTTGGAGGTTAGATAGCACAGTGTCCAAGGACGGGCCGGAAGTATATAGAATGGTGTCGTCTGCGTAGAGATGGATCAGGGAATCGCCCGCAGCAAGAGCAACATCATTGATATATACAGAGAAGAGAGTCGGCCCGAGAATTGAACCCTGTGGCACCCCCATAGAGACTGCCAGAGGACCGGACAGCATGCCCTCCGATTTGACACACTGAACTCTGTCTACAAAGTAGTTGGTGAACCAGGCAAGGCAGTCATCAGAAAAACCGAGGCTACTGAGTCTGCCGATAAGAATATGGTGATTGACAGAGTCGAAAGCCTTGGCAAGGTCGATGAAGACGGCTGCACAGTACTGTCTTTTATCAATGGCGGTTATGATATCGTTTAGTACCTTGAGCGTGGCTGAGGTGCACCCGTGACCGGCTCGGAAACCAGATTGCACAGCGGAGAAGGTACGGTAGGATTCGAGATGGTCAGTGACCTGTTTGTTGACTTGGCTTTCGAAGACCTTAGATAGGCAGGGCAGGATGGATAAAGGTCTGTAACAGTTTGGGTCCAGGGTGTCTCCCCCTTTGAAGAGGGGGATGACTGCGGCAGCTTTCCAATCCTTGGGGATCTCAGACGATATGAAAGAGAGGTTGAACAGGCTGGTAATGGGGGTTGCGACAATGGCGGCGGATAGTTTCAGAAATAGAGGATCCAGATTGTCAAGCCCAGCTGATTTGTACGGGTCCAGGTTTTGCAGCTCTTTCAGAACATCTGCTATCTGGATTTGGGTAAAGGAGAACCTGGAGAGGCTTGGGCGAGTAGCTGCGGGGGGGGGGCGGAGCTGTTGGAGTAGCCAGGCGGAAGGCATGGCCAGCCGTTGAGAAATGCTTGTTGAAGTTTTCGAAAATCATGGATTTATCGGTGGTGACCATGTTACCTAGCCTCAGTGCAGTGGGCAGCTGGGAGGAGGTGCCCGTGTTCTCCATGGACTTCACAGTGTCCCAGAACTTTTTGGAGTTGGAGCTACAAGATGCAAATTTCTGCCTGAAGAAGCTGGCCTTAGCTTTCCTGACTGACTGCGTGTATTGGTTCCTGACTTCCCTGAACAGTTGCATATCGCGGGGACTATTTAATGCTATTGCAGTCCGCCACAGGATGTTTTTGTGCTGGTCGAGGGCAGTCAGGTCTGGAGTGAACCAAGGGCTATCTGTTCTTAGTTCTGCATTTTTGGAACGGAGCATGCGTGTCTAAGAAGGTGAGGAAGTTACTTTTAAAGAATGACCAGGCATCCTCAACTGACGGGATGAGGTCAATGTCCTTCCAGGATACCCGGGCCAGGTCGATTAGAAAGGCCTGCTCACAGAAGTGTTTTAGGGAGCGTTTGACAGTGATGAGGGGTGGTCGTTTGACTGCGGCTCCGTAGCGGATACAGGCATTGGGGCAGTGATCGCTGAGATCCTGGTTGAAGACAGCGGTGTATTTGGAGGGCCAGTTGGTCAGGATGACATCTATGAGGGTGCCCTTGTTTACAGATTTAGGGTTGTACCTGGGGGGTTCCTTGATGATTTGTGTAAGATTGAGGGCATCTACCTTAGATTGTAGGACTGCCGGGGTGTTAAGCATATCCCAGTTTAGGTCACCTAACAGAACAAACTCTGAAGCTAGATGGGGGGCGATCAATTCACAAATGGTGTCCAGGGCACAGCTGGGAGCTGAGGGGGGTCGGTAGCAGGCGGCAACAGTGAGAGTCATTGGTGGAGAGAGTCATTTTTAAGATTAGTAGTTCGAACTGTTTGGGTATTGACCTGGAAAGTATGACATTACTTTGCAGGCTATCTTTTGAAAATGGGGCTCTTTGTGAGTTCCCGGTCTGAGCACAGAGATTAGAGGATGGAGGGATGTGGAGGTGGGGGAGAGATTGAGGGATGTGGATAGAGTGGTAGAAAGGTAGGTAGGGGGGTGGAGTGGGGGGATAGAGAGGTAGGTAATGGGTGGGTAGCTCTCTTGTTATCGTGTTAACCCTCTACCCACCTGGTTCTGTTATCATGTTAACCCTCTACCGACCTGGTTCTGTTATCATGTTAACCCTCTACCCACCTGGTTCTGTTATCATGTTAACCCTCTACCCACCTGGTTCTGTTATCATGTTAACCCTCTACCCACCTGGTTCTGTTATTATGTCAACCCTCTACCCACCTGGTTCTGTTATCATGTTAACCCTCTACCCACCTGGTTCCGTTCAAGAAACAAAGAGATCTTCTGTTGAATCTGACAATTAATCTTAATGGTTGTACAGTCCTCACAAATAAAACTGTGAAGGACCTCGGCGTTACTCTGGACCCTGATCTCTCTTTTGAAGAACATATCAAGACCATTTCAAGGACAGCTTTTTTCCATCTACGTAACATTGCAAAAATCAGAAACTTTCTGTCCAAAAATGATGCAGAAAAATTAATCCATGCTTTTGTCACTTCTAGGTTAGACTACTGCAATGCTCTACTTTCCGGCTACCCGGATAAAGCACTAAATAAACTTCAGTTAGTGCTAAATTCGGCTGCTAGAATCCTGACTAGACCAAAAAAATGGATCATATTATTCCAGTGCTAGCCTCCCTACACTGGCTTCCTGTCAAGGCAAGGGCTGATGTCAAGGCTTACTGCTAACCTACAAAGCATTACATGGGCTTGCTCCTACCTATCTCTCTGATTTGGTCCTGCCGTACATACCTACACGTACGCTATGGTCACAAGACGCAGGCCTCCTAATTGTCCCTAGAATTTCTAAGCAAACAGCTGGAGGCAGGGCTTTCTCCTATAGAGCTCCATTTTTATGGAACGGTCTGCCTACCCATGTCAGAGACGCAAACTCGGTCTCAACCTTTAAGTCTTTACTGAAGACTCATCTCTTCAGTGGGTCATATGATTGAGTGTAGTCTGGCCCAGGAGTGGGAAGGTGAACGGAAAAGCTCTGGAGCAACGAACCGCCCTTGCTGTCTCTGCCTGGCCGGTTCCCTTCTTTCCACTGGGATTCTCTGCCTCTAACCCTATTACAGGGGCTGAGTCACTGGCTTACTGGATTGGGGCTCTCTCATACCGTCCCTGGGAGGGGTGCATCACCTGAGTGGGTTGAGTCACTGATGTGATCATCCTGTCTGGGTTGGCGTCCCCCCCCCCCCTTGGGTTGTGCCATGGCGGAGATCTTTGTGGGCTATACTCAGCCTTGTCTCAGGATGGTAAGTTGGTGGTTGAAGATATCCCTCTAGTGGTGTGGGGGCTGTGCTTTGGCAAAGTGGGTGGGGTTATATCCTTCCTGTTTGGCCCTGTCCGGGGGTGTTCTCGGATGGGGCCACAGTGTCTCCTGACCCCTCCTGTCTCAGCCTCCAGTATTTATGCTACAGTAATTTATGTGTCGGGGGGCTAGGGTCAGTTTGTTATATCTGGAGTACTTCTCCTGTCCTATTCGGTGTCCTGTGTGAATTTAAGTGTGCTCTCTCTAATTCTCTCTTTCTCTCTTTCTTTCTCTCACTCGGAGGACCTGAGCCCTAGGACCATGCCTCAGGACTCCCTGACATGATGACTCCTTGCTGTCCCCAGTCCACCTGGCCGTGCTGCTGCTCCAGTTTCAACTGTTCTGCCTTATTATTATTGGACTATGCTGGTCATTTATGAACATTTGAACATCTTGGCCATGTTCTGTTATAATCTCCACCCGGCACAGCCAGAAGAGGACTGGCCACCCCACATAGCCTGGTTCCTCTCTAGGTGTCTTCCTAGGTTTTGGCCTTTCTAGGGAGTTTTTCCTAGCCACCGTGCTTCTACACCTGCATTGCTTGCTATTTGGGGTTTTAGGCTGGGTTTCTGTACAGCACTTTGAGATATCAGCTGATGTACGAAGGGCTATATAAATACATTTGATTTGATTTGATTCTGTTATCATGTTAACCCTCTACCCACCTGGTTCTCTTATAATGTTAACCCTCTACCCACCTGGTTCTCTTATCATGTTAACCCTCTACCCACCTGGTTCTGTTTTCATGTTAACCCTCTACCCACCTGGTTCTGTTATCATTTTAACCCTCTACCCACCTGGTTCTGTTATCATGTTAACCCTCTACCCACCTGGTTCTGTTATCATGTTAACCCTCTACCCACCTGGTTCTGTTATCATGTTAACCCTCTACCCACCTGGTTCTGTTATCATGTTAACCCTCTACCCACCTGGTTCTGTTATCATGTTAACCCTCTACCCACCTGGTTCTGTTATTATGTTAACCCTCTTTTTAACCCCTAGCTGTTAAAGCACCTGGCCCTGTTGAACAGACTGACTGCAAGAAAGTACCAAATGGCAACCTTTATAACCTATATAGCTGTACTGTTGACTGGAGCACTGTGAGCCCTGGTCCAATGTAGTTCAGTGTAAAGGAAGTAGGGTGCCTTTTGGGACAGATGGAACCTGGTCTATATAATGCTACTTCCTGGTGTTGCCCCCATAGTTGCTGTCATATTAGCCTCTCTCCCAGATTAGCAATGGCTCCCTATTCCCTATATAGTGCACTTCTTTAGACCAGGACCCATAGGGAATAGGGCACTACTTTAGACCAGGGCCCATAGGGAATAGGGCACTACTTTAGACCAGGACCCATAGGGAATAGGGCACTACTTTAGACCAGGACCCATAGGGAATAGGGCACTACTTTAGACCAGGGACCATAGGGAATAGGGCACTACTTTAGACCAGGACCCATAGGGAATAGGGTGCCATTTGGGATGCACATTGTCTGTCGATCTTGTTACATCTCCCTTCCTCCTCAGTCAGGGTGACAACAGATGGATCTGAAAAAGACACGTCAACACACAGGCAATTTAAGAGTTTGTATGATTTACACACATTAACACCATCTTAATCATTCTGTGTTTGGAGTTTAACTGCATTTATCCACAGAGCTGTTCACTGGGATGAGTCCCAAATGGTACCCTATTGCCTATATATATTGGACACCTTCTGACCAGCGGTAGTGCACTATATAGGGAAGAAGGTGCTATTTGGAAAGCATTTACAGACACCTCTAATCTGGGAGAGTGAATGAGAGGCTAACATGACAGCAGCTATGGGGCGAAACCAGGCTGGGTAAGTCACAAATGGCGATAAGTAGTGCGCTATATAGGGAATAGGGTTATATTTGGGACATAGGCTCGAGAAACAAAGCAGGTATCAGTCAGTCTTCTAACTTCAGTTTTACAGCATCAGCCCCAGTGATCTACATCACCCAGTCTAGAAACCAACCAGATCAGCCCCACTACATCACCCAGTCTAGAAACCAACCAGATCAGACTCACTACATCACCCAGTCTAGAAACCAACCAGATCAGACTCACTACATCACCCAGTCTAGAAACCAACCAGATCAGCCCCACTACATCACCCAGTCTAGAAACCAACCAGATCAGACTCACTACATCACCCAGTCTAGAAACCAACCAAAGTCAGTCTTCTAACAGCTTCAGCCTCACTACATCACACTTCATCACTCAGAAGGAGTCTGTAAACAAACAATACAACTGGTGGATGGTGTGGATGGTGTTTCAACCATCCACAGAACATGGAGTTTTTAAACCAATCACAGAGCTAGGAGTGTTTAAACCAACCACAGAACTAGGAGTTTTTAAATCATTACATCAACCACAGAACTAGGAGTTTTTAAGCCAATCACAAATATAATTGCTTAGTTTTATCTATACAGAAAGATACTGCACCCCAATCACTATACGATAAGAGCAGTGACATCATGAAGCAAACTCTAACTTCATGCAATCAAGGCTAAATAACTTCCAAAGGAAGCCATAATTACGTCTAATGCAAAGCGTAGGCTTTCCCTCTCTGGTTATGACTCTGATGAAAACCACATAGGCTCAGCTAGCTACACATGGGCTCTGCTTGCTACATAACAGCTGCCAATATGCAGTATTTAAATAAGTGTCATCATTTATTGAGTGCAAGCTACCTCCTGAATGATTGCTCTGCTCCCAGCCTCATCCTAATGCACCCACTCGGTGTGAATGGAAGGCCTTTATATAACATGATCAAGTAGGCTATTTCTATATACTGTATATACTGCGTACCAAACATTAGGAACACCTGCTCTTTCCATGACGTAGACTGACCAGGTGAATCCAGGTGTATGCTATGATCCCTAGTTGAGGTCACTTGTTAAATCCACTTCAATCAGTGTAGATGAAAGGGGAGGAGACAGGGTTAAAGAAGGATTTTTAAGCCTTGAGACAATTGAGACATGGATTGTGTATGTGTGTCATTCAGAGGGTGAATGGGCAAGACATTAATATTGATGTGCTTTTGAACGGGGCATGGTAGCATTTGCAAGGAATACCCGTTTGTGTGAAGAACTGCAACGCTGCTGGGTTTTTCACGCTCAACAGTTTCCCCTGTGTATCAAGAATGGTCCACCACCCAAAAGACATCCAGCCAACTTAACATAACTGTGGGAACCATCGAAGTTAACATGGGCCAGCATCCCTGTGTGAAACCCCACAAATTGAGGCTGTTCTGAGGGCAAAAGGCTGGGGGGGGGTCCAACTCAATGTTACAAAAGGTGTTCTTAATGTTTTGTATACCCAGTGTCTATATAACTCCCGTATATGATGAAACACTGTGTTAATCTTCGGGATCGGTGTCCCCTCCACGGGCCGGTTGAGCTAACGTAGGCTAATGCGATTAGCATAAGGTTATAAGTAACACGAACGTTTCCCAGGACATAGACATATCTGATATTGGCAGAAAGCTTAAATTCTTGTTAATCTAACTGCACTGTCCAATTTACAGTAGCTATTACAGTGAAATAATACCATGCTATTGTTTGAGGAGAGTGCAACATTTTGAACGTAAAAAATTATTAATAAACAAATTAGGAACATTTGGGCAGTCTTGATACAAAATGTTGAACCGAAATGCAATGGTTCATTAGATCAGTCTAACACTTTGCACATACACTGATGCCATCAGGTGGCCAAAATCTAAATTGCACCCGGGATGGAATAATACATTATGGCCTTTCTCTTGCATTTCAAAGATGATGGTACAAAAAAATACAAAAGAACGTTTGTTTTTTTCTTTGTATGATCTTTTACCAGATCGAGTGTGTTATATTCTACTACATTTCCACAAACTTCAAAGTGTTTCCTTTCAAATGGTATCAAGAATATGCATATCCTTACTTCAGGTCCTGAGATAGAGGCAGTTAGTTTTGGGTATATCAAGTTAGGCGATTTTTTTATATTTTTAAACGGGCTAATACTTAAGAGGTTTTAACATCTTCTCTGATGTCCGTCACTATAAGGGGGACACGTCTTAGTGTGAAGGGTTCATTCACATCTTCTCTGATGTCCGTCACTATAAGGGGGAGACGTCCTAGTGTGAAGGGTTCATTCACATCTTCTCTGATGTCCGTCACTATAAGGGGGAGACGTCCTAGTGTGAAGGGTTCATTCACATCTTCTCTGATGTTCGTCATTATAAGGGGGACACGTCCTAGTGTGAAGGGTTCATTCACATCTTCTCTGATGTCCGTCACTATAAGGGGGAGACGTCCTAGTGTGAAGGGTTCATTCACATCTTCTCTGATGTCCGTCACTATAAGGGGGAGACGTCCTAGTGTGAAGGGTTCATTCACATCTTCTCTGATGTCCGTCACTATAAGGGGGAGACGTCCTAGTGTGAAGGGTTCATTCACATCTTCTCTGATGTCCGTCACTATAAGGGGGACACGTCCTAGTGTGAAGGGTTCATTCACATCTTCTCTGATGTCCGTCACTATAAGGGGGAGACGTCCTAGTGTGAAGGGTTCATTCACATCTTCTCTGATGTCCGTCACTATAAGGGGGAGACGTCCTAGTGTGAAGGGTTCATTCACATCTTCTCTGATGTCCGTCACTATAAGGGGGACACGTCCTAGTGTGAAGGGTTCATTCACATCTTCTCTGATGTCCGTCACTATAAGGGGGACACGTCCTAGTGTGAAGGGTTCATTCACATCTTCTCTGATGTCCGTCACTATAAGGGGGAGACGTCCTAGTGTGAAGGGTTCATTCACATCTTCTCTGATGTCCGTCACTATAAGGGGGAGACGTCCTAGTGTGAAGGGTTCATTCACATCTTCTCTGATGTCCGTCACTATAAGGGGGAGACGTCCTAGTGTGAAGGGTTCATTCACATCTTCTCTGATGTCCGTCACTATAAGGGGGAGACGTCCTAGTGTGAAGGGTTCATTCACATCTTCTCTGATGTCCGTCACTATAAGGGGGACACGTCCTAGTGTGAAGGGTTCATTCACATCTTCTCTGATGTCCGTCACTATAAGGGGGACACGTCCTAGTGTGAAGGGTTCATTCACATCTTCTCTGATGTCCGTCACTATAAGGGGGACACGTCCTAGTGTGAAGGGTTCATTCACATCTTCTCTGATGTCCGTCACTATAAGGGGGAGACGTCCTAGTGTGAAGGGTTCATTCACATCTTCTCTGATGTCCGTCACTATAAGGGGGACACGTCCTAGTGTGAAGGGTTCATTCACATCTTCTCTGATGTCCGTCACTATAAGGGGGAGACGTCTTAGTGTGAAGGGTTCATTCACATCTTCTCTGATGTCCGTCACTATAAGGGGGAGACGTCCTAGTGTGAAGGGTTCATTCACATCTTCTCTGATGTCCGTCACTATAAGGGGGAGACGTCCTAGTGTGAAGGGTTCATTCACATCTTCTCTGATGTCCGTCACTATAAGGGGGAGACGTCCTAGTGTGAAGGGTTCATTCAGTCGTGAGCCAAATGTATGACCTGTATCACTGACTAAACATGTTAACTTGACTGACGTCTCTCTGCCTCATCCTTGCATCTAGTAACGTAACAGCTATCACATGTTCCCCTCTCCTCCCCTCCACTCCCCTCTCCTACCCTCCACTCCCCTCTCCTCCCCTCCCCTCCACTCCCCTCTCCTCTCCTCCCCTCCACTCCCCTCTCTCCTCTCCTCACCTTTCTTGTCCTCTAGTAAACCACTGACAGAGATATACAGAGGCACACATCCAGGTGTGACCAGACAGAACGTTCTCCTGGTCTCTGTGCATCACAATGTGACAATACAATGACACCATAAATCACCTATATAGGGAAACCGAGTGGTGCAGCGGTCTAAGGGACCGCATCTCAGTGCAAGAGGCGTCACTAAAGACCCTGGTTTGATTCCTGGCTGTATCACAACCGGTCGTGATTTGGAGTCCCATAAGGCGGCTCTCAATTGATCCAAAGTCATCCGAATAGGAATGTGTTCTTACTGACCTTGTTAAATAAAGGGAAAATGTTTAGTTTTTTTAAAGGGGGAAAAAAAGCCAAGATGGCGTCGCTGTGAGAGGGAGTGTTTTCCTGCTTGTCCAAGCAACTTTGATGGTTAGGTGGTTAACAGTCTAATATTGGCCATCAATGTAGCAAGAAAGTAACTATAAATTGTTTTAGCTACATGTGTAAAGTTTTGATTTTTTTTTTGTTGTCAAATTGAATGGGAAGAACACAACAAAAAGACAATAGAAGATGGAATATCCAAGCCTCACAGAAGACTGCAGGTATATTAGCTAGCAGGATACACAAGATGCCGTGAGCTCAAGCAAGAGAAAGAACAAGACAGACCAGGATGAGGTCCTTGCAACCTCTTTACCTCAAACCCCAATAAAAAATCCACTGGAGAAAAAAAGTGAAAGAGGACATTTCCATGTCTGAAATTTCTCACTGCAATCCAGATCCTGTCTACTAAACACCTTCTCCAAAGTGTCCTTCATAGAAACAAAGCTACCGAAGAAACATCAAAGAAGATTGATAATTTGTCAAAGACTGTCCGTCAGCTTCACACAGTTGTGAGCGAGAAAATATAACGTTCCTATAGAGAACGAGCTGAAGAAGAAACTGCAATCCCAAAATAATGAGCTGTGTGAGAATGTAGCTGAACTTCAACAGTACTCTCACAGGTGGAATCATGTAGCTGAACATCCACAGTACTCTCACAGGTGGAGTCATGTAGCTGAACTTCAACAGTACTCTCACAGGTGGAATCATGTAGCTGAACATCCACAGTACTCTCACAGGTGGAGTCATGTAGCTGAACTTCAACAGTACTCTCACAGATGGAATCATGTAGCTGAACTTCAACAGTACTCTCACAGATGGAATCATGTAGCTGAACTTCCAACAGTACTCTCACAGATGGAATCATGTAGCTGAACTTCAACAGTACTTTCACAGATGGAATCATGTAGCTGAACTTCCAACAGTACTCTCACAGGTGGAATCATGTAGCTGAACTTCAACAGTACTCTCACAGGTTGAATCTGAAAATCCAAGGTGTTTCGAGAGGTAGAGGGAGAGGACATTAGAGAAGCAGTCATCAATATCCTGGGATAGGTGGCTCCGTGCATCAAAGACAGGCTAAGAGAGGTGATCGACGTGGTACATCGACTTGGCAAGCAAAGATCTTGATGGATCCCCTCGCAATGTCATCCTTCACCATGCGCCATTTCAGGGACATCGTCTGGAAAATGGCCAAGGGGAACAAGTTTCTGGACAAGAAGAAACTCGGCATCAAAGAAGCTCTGATACCGCAGGATCAGACTGCCAGGGAGAAACTGATACCGCAGGTTCAGCCTGCCAGGGAGAAACTGATACCGCAGGTTCAGACTGCCAGGGAGAAACTGATACCGCAGGTTCAGCCTGCCAGGGAGAAACTGATACCGCAGGTTCAGACTGCCAGGGAGAAACTGATACCGCAGGTTCAGACTGCCAGGGAGAAACTGATACCGTAGGATCAGACTGCCAGGGAGACACTGATACCGCAGGTTCAGACTGCCAGGGAGAAACTGATACCGCAGGATCAGATTGCCAGGGAGAAACTGATACCGCAGGTTCAGACTGCCAGGGAGAAACTGATACCGTAGGATCAGACTGCCAGGGAGACACTGATACCGCAGGATCAGACTGCCAGGGAGAGACTGATACCGCAGGATCAGACTGCCAGGGAGACACTGATACCGCAGGATCAGACTGCCAGGGGGACACTGATACCGCAGGATCAGACTGCCAGGGAGAAACTGCGGCCGCTTTGACAGAAGGCGCGATAAGAGGGAAAGAAGGCTGGGTTCAAGGGCCCACACGCGTTTATCGAAGGAAGAAAGATTACTGGTCCGATGACATGAACTACACTTGAACTGTGAGTACTGCCAAGAGTACATCCGTTGGAGTAACCCTATCAAGGTTTACTGTTTGTTGTATTGTTCACATTACTACATATGTTGTCTAGTTTCTACATCTCTTGTCTAGTTTCTACATCTGTTGTCTAGTTTGTGTCTCTTTATTTTTAATGCAGGAGTTTGTTTTCAACTCACTCAGTATCGTTAGCCTGAACGCTATAGTGGTTTGAAAAGGAAAGCCTTATTGTTATATTGTAAACGCAGTGAAGCAGATTTTTTGTTCTTCTTCAGGAAACTCCTTTGCGTGAAAGGGACTTGAAGTTGTGGAAGTCACAATGACATGACGTGACCTAATTCAGTCATGGACCATTCTGCTGGTGTTGTCACACTTAAACCCAACCATTCTGCTGGTGTTGTCACACTTAAACACAACCATTCTGCTGGTTGTAAGCTTCACACTTAAACCCAACCATTCTACTGGTGTTGTCACACTTAAACACAACCATTCTGCTGGTGTTGTCACACTTAAACACAACCATTCTGCTGGTGTTGTCACACTTAAACACAACCATTCTGCTGGTGTTGTCACACTTAAACACAACCATTCTGCTGGTGTTGTCACACTTAAACACAACCATTCTGCTGGTGTTGTCACACTTAAACACAACCATTCTGCTGGTGTTTCCACACTTAAACACAACCATTCTGCTGGTGTTGTCACACTTAAACACAACCATTCTGCTGGTGTTGTCACACTTAAACACAACCATTCTGCTGGTGTTGTCACACTTAAACCCAACCATTCTGCTGGTGTTGTCACACTTAAACCCAACCATTCTGCTGGTGTTGTCACACTTAAACACAACCATTCTGCTGGTGTTGTCACACTTAAACACAACCATTCTGCTGGTGTTGTCACACTTAAACACAACCATTCTGCTGGTGTTGTCACACTTAAACACAACCATTCTGCTGGTTGTAAGCTTCACACTTAAACCCAACCATTCTACTGGTGTTGTCACACTTAAACACAACCATTCTGCTGGTGTTGTCACACTTAAACACAACCATTCTGCTGGTGTTGTCACACTTAAACACAACCATTCTGCTGGTGTTGTCACACTTAAACACAACCATTCTGCTGGTGTTGTCACACTTAAACACAACCATTCTGCTGGTGTTGTCACACTTAAACACAACCATTCTGCTGGTGTTGTCACACTTAAACACAACCATTCTGCTGGTGTTGTCACACTTAAACACAACCATTCTGCTGGTGTTTCCACACTTAAACACAACCATTCTGCTGGTGTTGTCACACTTAAACACAAGCATTCTGCTGGTGTTGTCACACTTAAACACAACCATTCTGCTGGTGTTGTCACACTTAAACACAACCATTCTGCTGGTGTTGTCACACTTAAACACAACCATTCTGCTGGTGTTGTCACACTTAAACGCAACCATTCTGCTGGTGTTGTCACACTTAAACGCAACCATTCTGCTGGTGTTGTCACACTTAAACACAACCATTCTGCTGGTGTTGTCACACTTAAACACAACCATTCTGCTGGTGTTGTCACACTTAAACACAACCATTCTGCTGGTGTTGTCACACTTAAACACAACCATTCTGCTGGTGTTGTCACACTTAAACACAACCATTCTGCTGGTGTTGTCACACTTAAACACAACCATTCTGCTGGTGTTGTCACACTTAAACACAACCATTCTGCTGGTGTTGTCACACTTAAACGCAACCATTCTGCTGGTGTTGTCACACTTAAACACAACCATTCTGCTGGTGTTGTCACACTTAAACGCAACCATTCTGCTGGTGTTGTCACACTTAAACACAACCATTCTGCTGGTGTTGTCACACTTAAACACAACCATTCTGCTGGTGTTGTCACACTTAAACACAACCATTCTGCTGGTGTTGTCACACTTAAACACAACCATTCTGCTGGTGTTGTCACACTTAAACACAACCATTCTGCTGGTGTTGTCACACTTAAACACAACCATTCTGCTGGTGTTTCCACACTTAAACACAACCATTCTGCTGGTGTTGTCACACTTAAACACAAGCATTCTGCTGGTGTTGTCACACTTAAACACAACCATTCTGCTGGTGTTGTCACACTTAAACACAACCATTCTGCTGGTGTTGTCACACTTAAACACAACCATTCTGCTGGTGTTGTCACACTTAAACGCAACCATTCTGCTGGTGTTGTCACACTTAAACACAACCATTCTGCTGGTGTTGTCACACTTAAACACAACCATTCTGCTGGTGTTGTCACACTTAAACGCAACCATTCTGCTGGTGTTGTCACACTTAAACACAACCATTCTGCTGGTGTTGTCACACTTAAACACAACCATTCTGCTGGTGTTGTCACACTTAAACACAACCATTCTGCTGGTGTTGTCACACTTAAACACAACCATTCTGCTGGTGTTGTCACACTTAAACACAACCATTCTGCTGGTGTTGTCACACTTAAACGCAACCATTCTGCTGGTGTTGTCACACTTAAACGCAACCATTCTGCTGGTGTTGTCACACTTAAACACAACCATTCTGCTGGTGTTGTCACACTTAAACACAAGCATTCTGCTGGTGTTGTCACACTTAAACACAACCATTCTGCTGGTGTTGTCACACTTAAACACAACCATTCTGCTGGTGTTGTCACACTTAAACACAACCATTCTGCTGGTGTTGTCACACTTAAACACAACCATTCTGCTGGTGTTGTCACACTTAAACACAACCATTCTGCTGGTGTTGTCACACTTAAACACAACCATTCTGCTGGTGTTGTCACACTTAAACACAACCATTCTGCTGGTGTTGTCACACTTAAACGCAACCATTCTGCTGGTGTTGTCACACTTAAACCCAACCATTCTGCTGGTGTTGTCACACTTAAACACACGTTTAAAGGCGACGTTGTTAGATTCCACATCTTCACCGGGCGGCAGATGGGGTCATAGTAACTGTTAAGCTTGACAATGCTATTTTCGTCATCTGTAATTTGTACGGATATAATTAACATGCTCCAAATAAGACCCAATATACCAACAACAACAAAAATGACAGGATTTACACAACAAATACTCAGAGGCTTTTCTAATTCTCTCAGGGGATTTGAACCGAAACACCTGATGACTCTGTTGATCGTTTTCCTCCTAGAACGAGTCAAAGCTCTCAGAATAGCAACATCATCACAACATCATGCAAGGATCTCTGTGTTGACGATGCCTGGTGTTATTTCAATCTGGACGCAAAGGGTTATACCTGGACCGATAAAACTATGTCACAAAAATCTAGAAAGGATTTATTCCTAATTTCCTTCATTTTGTTACAGTTTGTTATAGACGTAGAGCATAAGTTGGCTCCTCCCTTTTCTGATCATCATTTTATTTCCCTGAATTTACAAGCTACTAAAAAAAAATCTAAAAGTGTATTGGAGGATATTGGAAATTAAACAACACACTTCTTAAAAGATCCTATTTTCATTGGAAACCTCAAATCGTTTAGCCAAATTTATTTTTTGGAGAGAGAGAAGACTTGGATCATGGGAGTAGATGGGAACTCTTCAGATATAAAGTCAGAGTTTACAGCCATTAAAACGTGCCAGAGAGCTGAAAACACCTGAAGAACCTCAGAGAAAAAGCTTGGCTGAGTAAGCTGAACAGTTTTCTAAAGAAGAAGAGTCTGTATTTAAATATTTACAGCTAGAATTAGAACAGTTTTACACAGATCTGGCAAAGGGTGCCTTCGTCAGATCAAAGGGTGCCTTCGTCAGATCAAGAGCAACATGACGGAGGAAAGAAACCCCAGCACTTTAAAAAGAGAAACTACAAAAGAAAATGGATAAACGCCACTCAGAATGAATGATGTATTATGCAAAGATCCCATTACAACGGCGGCATTTTGTCAATTCCTTTACAACTCACAATTTCAGGAACATCGTTGTGAAAGCTACCTTTGCCACATTCAGAATTGTGTCCCTGTAATTGAGGATGATTTCCGCTCAGTTTGCGATTCACCTGTGTCAATCAAATAAATTAGAGAGGTTCTGAATTCGATGAAAAATGGGAAATCCCCTGGCCCTGATGGCCTGTCAGTTGTATTCTATAGACAGTTTGGGAGTTACTAAAAAAACTATTTTTAATATGTTTCAAGATTGCATTGAAAATGGTGAAATGGTCTCCACTATGGAACAGGGCCTTGTTTCACTGATTCAGAAGCCTGATAAAGACCTTTCTCTCATTACCCCCAAGGGGTACTAGGACCCTGGGGGTACCTGACCTATCCACAGGGGGTACTCCAGGCAGAGCAAAATTCATTTGGTGGTAGAGTAAACGAAAAAGGTTGGGGACCACTTTTCTAGATTTATAATAGCTTCTGTCTGTCCACACATAACCACTGTTCTAGACTATACCTTCTCTGTCTACACAGAACCGCTGTTCTGGACCTCTGTCCGTCCACACAGAACCGCTGTTCTGGACCTCTGTCCGTCCACACAGAACCACTGTTCTGGACCTCTGTCTGTCCACACAGAACCAATGTTCTGGACCTCTGTCTGTCCACACAGAACCACTGTTCTGGACCTCTGTCTGTCCACACAGAACCACTGTTCTGGACCTCTGTCTGTTCACAGAGAACCACTGTTCTGGACCTCTGTCTGTCCACACAGAACCACTGTTCTGGACCTCTGTCTATCCACACAGAACCACTGTTCTGGACCTCTGTCTGTCCACACAGAACCACTGTTCTGGATCTCTGTCCGTTCACACAGAACCACTGTTCTGGACCTCTGTCCGTCCACACAGAACCACTGTTCTGGACCTCTGTCTGTCCACACAGAACCACTGTTCTGGACCTCTGTCCATCCACACAGAACCACTGTTCTGGACCTCTGTCCGTCCACACAGAACCACTGTTCTGGACCTCTGTCCGTCCACACAGACTCTGTAGTTAAGTTTGGTCTTTAATTTAGGCACCTTGGGTTGGATAGCGAGGTAGAAGCGGTGATCTCAGTTCCCTATGTCCGTTTGGATACCTTGACTGTACATCTCTGGTCTGTCTGTTCACACAGACTGTTGGTCTGTTCATTTTCTGCCTTGATAAAGCCTTCTACCGTTCTCTGTCTGTGACAGTACCAGGCTCTGAGGGACCAAGAGAGTCTCCAATCACCTGATCATTAACATTTACAGCTGCAGTCGGGTGGCAGGTTGCCTAACAGTTAATAAGAGCATTGAGCCAAAGGTGGCTGGTTCAAATCCCAAGTTAACTAAGTGAAAAATCTGTTGATTTTCCCTAGAGAGCAAGGCACTTAACTTTATAAGAGCATCTGATGAATGCCATTAACCGCTCGACTCCTTGCCGCCTATCTCAACACAAAAAATAATCTGTAGTAAAGGAATTTGTTTGTTCGCTACATTGGTGTCAGAAGTGGGATGTGCCCTGTGATTAATAATCAAATAGGGGCAGTGCCGAAGAATAAAGGAAGTGGTAGCCTGTCATTTTCCTGCACCTATCAAATCCCCACAGTGAGGTTGTGTGTCCCAAATGGTGCCCTATCCATCCACTGTAGCACACTAGATCCCTCTGGGCCCTGGTCAACAGTAGTGTTCTATATAGGGAATAGGGCTCTGGTCAACAGTAGTGCACTATATAGGGAATAGGGCTCTGGTCAACAATAGTGTACTGTATAGGGAATAGGGCTCTGGTCAACAGTAGTGTACTATATAGGGAATAGGGCTCTGGTCAACAGTAGTGTACTATATAGGGAATTAGATGCCGTTTGGGACAAATTGCTTGATTCCTTTCTGAATGTTCTGACATCCCAAAAGTCCTGGGGGCCTGCAGCCATCACCAGATGCCCACAGTTACAACTGTCCCATTTTAACAGTTGGGTCTGTCCCATTTTAACAGTTAGGTCTGTCCCATTTTAACAGTTAGGTCTGTCCCATTTTAACAGTTAGGTCTGTCCCATTTTAACAGTTAGGTCTGTCCCATTTTAACAGTTAGGTCTGTCCCATTTTAACAGTTAGGTCTGTCCCATTTTAACAGTTAGGTCTGTCCCATTTTAACAGTTAGGTCTGTCCCATTTTAACAGTTAGGTCTGTCCCATTTTAACAGTTAGGTCTGTCCCATTTTAACAGTTAGGTCTGTCCCATTTTAACAGTTAGGTCTGTCCCATTTTAACAGTTAGGTCTGTCCCATTTTAACAGTTAGGTCTGTCCCATTTTAACAGTTAGGTCTGTCCCATTTTAACAGTTAGGTCTGTCCCATTTTAACAGTACATCTGTCCCATTTTAACAGTTAGGTCTGTCCCATTTCAACAGTTAGGTCTGTCCCATTTTAACAGTTAGGTCTGTCCCATTTTAACAGTTAGGTCTGTCCCATTTTAACAGTTAGGTCTGTCCCATTTTAACAGTTAGGTCTGTCCCATTTTAACAGTTAGGTCTGTCCCATTTTAACAGTTAGGTCTGTCCCATTTCAACAGTTAGGTCTGTCCCATTTTAACAGTTAGGTCTGTCCCATTTCAACAGTTAGGTCTGTCCCATTTTAACAGTTAGGTCTGTCCCATTTTAACAGTTAGGTCTGTCCCATTTTAACAGTTAGGTCTGTCCCATTTCAACAGTTAGGTCTGTCCCATTTTAACAGTTAGGTCTGTCCCATTTTAACAGTTAGGTCTGTCCCATTTTAACAGTTAGGTCTGTCCCATTTTAACAGTTAGGTCTGTCCCATTTTAACAGTTAGGTCTGTCCCATTTTAACAGTTAGGTCTGTCCCATTTTAACAGTTAGGTCTGTCCCATTTTAACAGTACATCTGTCCCATTTTAACAGTTAGGTCTGTCCCATTTCAACAGTTAGGTCTGTCCCATTTTAACAGTTAGGTCTGTCCCATTTTAACAGTTAGGTCTGTCCCATTTTAACAGTTAGGTCTGTCCCATTTTAACAGTTAGGTCTGTCCCATTTTAACAGTTAGGTCTGTCCCATTTTAACAGTTAGGTCTGTCCCATTTCAACAGTTAGGTCTGTCCCATTTTAACAGATAGGTTTGTCCCATTTTAACAGTACATCTGTCCCATTTTAACAGTTAGGTCTGTCCCATTTTAACAGTTAGGTCTGTCCCATTTTAACAGTTAGGTCTGTCCCATTTTAACAGTTAGGTCTGTCCCATTTTAACAGTTAGGTCTGTCCCATTTTAACAGTTAGGTCTGTCCCATTTTAACAGTTAGGTCTGTCCCATTTTAACAGTACATCTGTCCCATTTTAACAGTTAGGTCTGTCCCATTTCAACAGTTAGGTCTGTCCCATTTTAACAGTTAGGTCTGTCCCATTTCAACAGTTAGGTCTGTCCCATTTTAACAGTTAGGTCTGTCCCATTTTAACAGTTAGGTCTGTCCCATTTTAACAGTTAGGTCTGTCCCATTTTAACAGTTAGGTCTGTCCCATTTTAACAGTTAGGTCTGTCCCATTTTAACAGTTAGGTCTGTCCCATTTTAACAGTTAGGTCTGTCCCATTTTAACAGTTAGGTCTGTCCCATTTCAACAGTTAGGTCTGTCCCATTTTAACAGTTAGGTCTGTCCCATTTCAACAGTACATCTGTCCCATTTTAACAGTTAGGTCTGTCCCATTTTAACAGTTAGGTCTGTCCCATTTTAACAGTTAGGTCTGTCCCATTTCAACAGTACATCTGTCCCATTTCAACAGTTAGGTCTGTCCCATTTTAACAGATAGGTTTGTCCCATTTTAACAGTTAGGTCTGTCCCATTTTAACAGTACTATATGTCCCATTTTAACTGAAAACACCAAATGGTACACTTCAACTGTGCTCATCGAGCGACAAAGTACCACATTTTTTACTCCAAACATGCTCTCTCCATACTGAGGAATGAACACTGAAGTGAGCAGCACAGCTCACCTACAGTATATTTAATATAGATAGGCTGGGCTATAATAAAAAAACGCACATATTAAAATAGCCTAGATATATTCCCTAATTAGCCTCATGTCTTGTGGATAGTGTAATAATTATACATGATCAACTTTCTCATATTGAATATAAGTATAATAATATAATATATATATAAGTAGGCTGCATGAGGATACTGGACCAACGGGGAGGGCATCATCACCACACCACGTTGTCTCGGGCTGTTGAGATATCCCAAAATGCAGACAGATAGCGACATTGAGTTGCTTTATCTTACAGTCCAAAGGCATCCGGCTACACGCTCGTAAAACCCCGCTTCACACTGTTTCACAGCACCATGCTAGAGTGGCTAATACCTAGAAATGCTCGTCCCAGACGTTGTGTATCAAGTTCAGCCAGTCAGTTTGGCGCAGTCTGTTATTTACCCCTGGATGAATGTGGGCCGAACATCAGGAAGAAGCATTAGCCGCTCTAGTATGGTAAATGTAAAAGGTAATGTAAAATTATGTTTCAAAAAGAAAGTTAGCATATTTTCCCCATTTTTTTCTGCCTTCTCGCAATTAAATTGAGTTAAGGAGGAAATCAAGGCGTTTGTAGCCTGAATGGAGAATGTTGTATGTATTAACAGATCCCCGGGGAACGCTAGGCTGCATACAATGCCTTTGGACGGTAAGTTGAAACGACTCAATATCGCCATCTGCCGGCGTTTGGGCTACCGCCGACAGCGCACGCGGTGTAGTGTCTGTGTTTGGACTCGGTCGCGATTTCTCACACTCGGTGCGCAGGTGGTGGACAGACATTGATCGACTGAGCGAGCAAGCAGCGGAAGAGAACCCAAACGGAAAACGGGACTAACGGATCAAATCGACGTAGGGGAAAATAATTCTAGCTCCGTATAGACACAAAGTTTGACCAAGAGACAATTTACTTTTATTGTGGAATAATTACGGTTCTTGCAGTGTATGTGTAGAGAGCGTTTAATGTAACATATTGCTGACATCTCTAGACTTTGCGCACTGTCTGAAGTCCAAATCTTTTTATATCTGTCAAAAGTTAGACTTTTTCAAAGGATGTATTTCATTGTCACGTTTTTTCAAATCGTGCTTTGGAATCTGGCGTCTATAAACTGAGAGATTCTTCACTGAACAACACGGAGCAGTGTTCTTTATTAAAAAAAATACATCATTATCCGGGGCCAATTTCAACGTCGCGGGAGGGCATTCATCAAGTAAAACTCCAACCACACTCAAGGATTCCTACGGTTCAAATTAACGTCATCATCCAGAATGGACTTGGTTTGGCTTTTCCTTCTCCTGCTGGCTCGTATTGGTGAGTACAACACTTCTGACTAATTGAATGGAATGGCTGGGCAGGCTATTTAATGGATGAGGGATGCAAAGTGGTGGTGTTGGTGGTGTTGGTGGTGTTGGTGGTGGTGGTGGTGGGTAATTGAATCAATATGTGTCTGTGAGAACGATATTCTCATCCATCTATATTTATCTGATGAACCAGACATGTACAGTCCTGACTCTATTTCAATGGAATGACTGTGAAGTATTGCGCTTATTCTTTTTTTGTGGGTGAGAGAAATGCTTTGCCAAACTGATGTAAATGCATAGGTTGTAGCCTAGATATTTCCCCCGACAAAACCGCGTTCTAGAGGGCTGCAGGCTAAGCAGAGTCTTGAAGCGATGGGTTCTGGAATTACCTTGACATGCTTGCTGTTGGTCAGGTCGCATTCAAACTTCGTAGACGCTCATTAAAAACGTTCTCTGGTTTTAGGCTTCAATGCGGTAGCCAATGAACGTGTTTCGGTTCCCTGCGCATTTGGCTGTGGTGGGGAGATTGAATCCGTGTGTGCGTGTGAATAATATTCTCTTTTCACCGTGTTCTCAAACATACACATTTCCAGTGTGTTATATAGTGTAACACTACAAATGGGTAACAGTCCATAAACGTCGGGCTATGCTCTCAATTCTCTACCAGACTTTGGATGTGCGTGAGGTTGTGAGCTGCGTGCTGTTCTCACCGACCAATGCCTATAGAAGTTAAACGCTGTGTGTGTAGTATCTGTGGCAGGTTCATTATTATCTGATAGCGAATGTTATAAGGCACAATAAGAGTATTACAACAAGGCATTATACATGTAATACTGGGCATTAAATGTGTACGCCTCATAGAAAGTGTCCTCAAAAGCTGTGCGTTAATATAGGGAGTATGAATGGTAATGTGAAGACTGTGTGTTATATAGGTAGTATGTGAAGGCTGTGTGTTATATAGGTAGTATGAATGGTAATGTGAAGACTGTGTGTTATATAGGTAGTATGTGAAGGCTGTGTTATATAGGGAGTATGTGAAGGCTGTGTGTTATATAGGTAGTATGAATGGTAATGTGAAGACTGTGTGTTATATAGGTAGTATGTGAAGGCTTTGTTATATAGGGAGTATGTGAAGGCTGTGTGTTATATAGGTAGTATGAATGGTAATGTGAAGACTGTGTGTTATATAGGTAGTATGTGAAGGCTGTGTTATATAGGTAGAATGTGAAGGCTGTGTGTTATATAGGGAGTATGTGAAGGCTGTGTGTTATATAGGTAGTATGAATGGTAATGTGAAGGCTGTGTGTTATATAGGTAGTATGTGAAGGCTGTGTTATATAGGTAGTATGTGAAGGCTGTGTGTTATATAGGTAGTATGTGAAGGCTGTGTGTTATATAGTTAGTATGTGAAGGTTGTGTGTTTATATAGGTAGTATGAATGGTAATGTGAAGGCTGTGTTTTATAGGGAGTATGTGAAGGTTGTGTGTTATATAGGTAGTATGAATGGTAATGTGATGGCAGGGTGTTATGATTAGCCGTGCTAATCATAGTCTGCATCCCAAATGGAATAGGGTGTCTTTTGGGTCACACGGTGTAATCTAGAGTAGCTCCACTCAATCTACAGTCACTCTCTACTCACTACTCAGTCTACTTCCTCAATCTACAGTCACTCTCTACCTACTACTCAGTCTACTTCCTCAATCTACAGTCACTCTCTACTCACTACTCAGTCTACTTCCTCAATCTACAGTCACTCTCTACTCACTACTCAGTCTACTTCCTCAATCTACAGTCACTCTCTACTCACTACTCAGTCTACTTCCTCAATCTACAGTCACTCTCTACTCACTACTCAGTCTACTTCCTCAATCTACAATCACTCTCTACTCACTACTCAATCTACTTCCTCAATCTACAGTCACTCTCTACTCACTACTCAGTCTACTTCCTCAATCTACAGTCACTCTCTACTCACTACTCAGTCTACTTCCTCAATCTACAGTCACTCTCTACTCACTACTCAGTCTACTTCCTCAATCTACAGTCACTCTCTACTCACTACTCAGTCTACTTCCTCAATCTACAGTCACTCTCTACTCACTACTCAATCTACTTCCTCAATCTACAGTCACTCTCTACTCACTACTCAATCTACTTCCTCAATCTACAGTCACTCTCTACTCACTACTCAGTCTACTTCCTCAATCTACAGTCACTCTCTACTCACTACTCAATCTACTTCCTCAATCTACAGTCACTCTCTACTCACTACTCAGTCTACTTCCTCAATCTACAGTCACTCTCTACTCACTACTCAGTCTACTTCCTCAATCTACAGTCACTCTCTACTCACTACTCAGTCTACTTCCTCAATCTACAGTCACTCTCTACTCACTACTCAATCTACTTCCTCAATCTACAGTCACTCTCTACTCACTACTCAATCTACTTCCTCAATCTACAGTCACTCTCTACTCACTACTCAGTCTACTTCCTCAATCTACAGTCACTCTCTACTCACTACTCAATCTACTTCCTCAATCTACAGTCACTCTCTACTCACTACTCAGTCTACTTCCTCAATCTACAGTCACTCTACTCTTCTACTCAATCTAATCTACTCTTCTACTCAATCTAATCAATCTCAATGTGGATCTATATTTACCCAAGCCTTTCTATCTCATGTGGATCTATATTTACCCAAGCCTTTCTATCTCATGTGGATCTATATTTCCCCAAGCCTTTCTATCTGATGTGGATCTATATTGTCCCAAGCCTTTCTATCTGATGTGGATCTATATTTACCCAAGCTTTTCTATCTCATGTGGATCTATATTTACCCAAGCCTTTCTATCTCATGTGGATCTATATTTACCCAAGCCTTTCTATCTGATGTGGATCTATATTTCCTCAAACCGATGAAACATTTAGTCCACCAAGGACAAAAAAGAATATAAAATGTAGCTGTCCTTGATGGACTAAATGTTTGGGATTCACTGGCTTGAGGCAATAAAGATCCACATCAGATAGAAATAGATATCCTGGATGAACTTCACCTATGTGTTGAGAAGAGCTGTATTCTTTCATGAGATTTTATCGTACATATTAAGTTATATCTGCAGAGCATTCTGTATGTGCCGACATAGCCGCGTGTGTGTGTGTGTGTGCGTGCGTGCGTGCGTGTGTGCATAAATGCATGTGTGTGACCCTGAGCTCCACTCCATCAGGAAATGTCAGGACCCAATTGCACCTGCTAACCCTCTGGTACCCCCTGGCACGGTTACAACATTGTTTTAGCCCACAGTCCTCTTAACCACCCTGCCCCCATATCCTCCATCCAACACCCTGTAACAGTACCGGTTATACACATCACACACCGTATCCTCCCTCCAACACCCTGTACCGGTTATACACATCACACAGCGTATCCTCCCTCCAACACCCTGTAACAGTACCGGTTATACACATCACACACCGTATCCTCCCTCCAACACCCTGTACCGGTTATACACATCACACACCGTATCCTCCCTCCAACACCCTGTACCGGTTATACACATCACACACCGTATCCTCCCTCCAACACCCTGTAACAGTACCGGTTATATACATCACACACCGTATCCTCCCTCCAACACCCTGTAAAGGTACCGGTTATACACATCACACACCGTATCCTCCCTCCAACACCCTGTAACAGTACCGGTTATACACATCACACACCGTATCCTCCCTCCAACACCCTGTAACAGTACCGGTTATACACATCACACACCGTATCCTCCCTCCAACACCCTGTAAAGGTACCGGTTAAACACATCACACACCGTATCCTCCCTCCAACACCCTGTACCGGTTATATACATCACACACCGTATCCTCCCTCCAACACCCTGTAACAGTACCGGTTATACACATCACACACCGTATCCTCCCTCCAACACCCTGTAACAGTACCGGTTATACACATCACACACCGTATCCTCCCTCCAACACCCTGTAACGGTACCGGTTATACACATCACACACCGTATCCTCCCTCCAACACCCTGTAACAGTACCGGTTATACACATCACACACCGTATCCTCCCTCCAACACCCTGTAACAGTACCGGTTATACACATCACACACCGTATCCTCCCTCCAACACCCTGTAACAGTACCGGTTATACACATCACACACCGTATCCTCCCTCCAACACCCTGTAACGGTTATACACATCACACACCGTATCCTCCCTCCAACACCCTGTAACAGTACCGGTTATACACATCACACACCGTATCCTCCCTCCAACACCCTGTAACAGTACCGGTTATACACATCACACACCGTATCCTCCCTCCAACACCCTGTAACGGTTATACACATCACACACCGTATCCTCCCTCCAACACCCTGTAAAGATACCGGTTATACACATCACACACCGTATCCTCCCTCCAACACCCTGTAACGGTACCGGTTATACACATCACACACCGTATCCTCCCTCCAACACCCTGTAACAGTACCGGTTATACACATCACACACCGTATCCTCCCTCCAACACCCTGTAACGGTTAAACACATCACACACCGTATCCTCCCTCCAACACCCTGTAACAGTACCGGTTATACACATCACACACCGTATCCTCCCTCCAACACCCTGTACCGGTTATATACATCACACACCGTATCCTCCCTCCAACACCTGTAACGGTTATATACATCACACACCGTATCCTCCCTCCAACACCCTGTACCGGTTATACACATCACACACCGTATCCTCCCTCCAACACCCTGTAACGGTTAAACACATCACACACCGTATCCTCCCTCCAACACCCTGTAACGGTACCGGTTATACACATCACACACCGTATCCTCCCTCCAACACCCTGTAACAGTACCGGTTATACACATCACACACCGTATCCTCCCTCCAACACCCTGTAACAGTACCGGTTATACACATCACACACCGTATCCTCCCTCCAACACCCTGTAACAGTACCGGTTATACACATCACACACCGTATCCTCCCTCCAACACCCTGTAACGGTTAAACACATCACACACCGTATCCTCCCTCCAACACCCTGTACCGGTTATACACATCACACACCGTATCCTCCCTCCAACACCCTGTAAAGGTACCGGTTATACACATCACACACCGTATCCTCCCTCCAACACCCTGTAACGGTTAAACACATCACACACCGTATCCTCCCTCCAACACCCTGTACTGGTTATACACATCACACACCGTATCCTCCCTGAAGCTGTCCTTTTACCTCATCAGGAGACCACAACATGTGGGACCCTTTCCCCCCCCCCGTCACTCCATCACATCAAAACAGAACCTCTGTGCCATTCTCTACAGTATTACCCACCACATAGAGTGCCAAACCATCACAACACATCAGGAACCAGGCAGCCAAACCATCACAACACATCAGGAACCAGGCAGCCAAACCATCACAACACATCAGGAACCAGGCAGCCAAACCATCACAACACATCAGGAACCAGGCAGCCAAACCATCACAACACATCAGGAACCAGGCAGACAAACCATCACAATACATCAGGAACCAGGCAGCCAAACCATCACAACACATCAGGAACCAGGCAGCCAAACCATCACATCACATCAGGAACCAGGCAGCCAAACCATCACAATACATCAGGAAACAGGCAGCCAAACCATCACAACACATCAGGAACCAGGCAACCAAACCATCACAACACATCAGGAACCAGGCAGCCAAACCATCACAATACATCAGGAACCAGGCAGCCAAACCATCACAACACATCAGGAACCAGGCAGCCAAACCATCACAACACATCAGGAACCAGGCAGCCAAACCTTCACAACACAACAATCACAGCTCGACAGGAGTCAGAAACCCAGCCTTGCCCCTCATAGCCATCCAATCACAGCGCATCAGGAGTCAGAAACCCAGCCTCGCCCCTCATAGCCATCCAATCACAGCTCGACAGGAGTCAGAAACCCTGCCTCGCCCCTCATAGCCATCCAATCACAGCGCATCAGGAGTCAGAAACCCAGCCTCGCCCCTCATAGCCATCCAATCACAGTGCGTCAGGAGTCAGAAACCCTGCCTTGCCCCTCATAGCCATCCAATCACAGCTCGACAGGAGTCAGAAACCCTGCCTCGCCCCTCATAGCCATCCAATCACAGCTCGACATGAGTCAGAAACCCTGCCTCGCCCCTCATAGCCATCCAATCACAGCTCGACAGGAGTCAGAAACCCTGCATCGCCCCTCATAGCCATCCAATCACAGCTCGACATGAGTCAGAAACCCTGCCTCGCCCCTCATAGCCATCCAATCACAGCTCGACAGGAGTCAGAAACCCTGCCTCGCCCCTCATAGCCATCCAATCACAGCTCGTCAGGAGTCAGAAACCCTGCATCGCCCCTCATAGCCATCCAATCACAGCTCGACAGGAGTCAGAAACCCTGCCTCGCCCCTCTAAACATGGGGGTGCTGTTGTGATCCCTGCCTTCACCTCCTCTCACATCACAGTGGAACTGCTCAACACACACACACACACACACACACACACACACACACACACACACACACACACACACACACGCGCGCACGTCACGACGGAGCAGAGCCCCTATTCAGCGGGCTGGCACTGAGGTGTCACTCTGCCCTAGTGTGTTTCTGCTGATGTTTTCACCTTGTCAGGGAGATGTCAACACAGGAGAGAGTCTCTTACAGCGGGCCATCTAACTGTCCATCAGACTGTACTGAGGCAAAGCCATGGTGGCTCTCATTGGAGCCACAGGGAGCTGTAGTTGCCGCACGAGATGGCAGGATCCTGATGTATCCCATGTAACCCAACTGCTGCTGTTGTTCTGTCACAGTGGGGTGTTGTATGTTTGTGTTGTAGTCAGTACTGTAGACTAAAGAGGCTGCGTTGTTTTTTTTTGCACATAAATATTTCTGTGTTTAATTTGTTACTGTAAGGATGGTGACGGTCCAGTGATTTCCCTTGCAACCTTTCATCATCTTGCAATCATAAATGTAATAGGTTGACTGTGCTTTCTGCTAACATAGCCTTTCTTGAAAAAAAGTATACTCCTACAATTTGGACAAAAAGATATAAACAGAAATACTTACCGTGCCATTTTCCACATGAAACAGCCATTTCAGAGCCTATAAAATCTAGTTTTCTTACTCATATCCAACAAATAAATCCCTTTTCCACTCAACGATACTGATAACGATTCCCTTTCAATTCTCTGCATGTAAAAACAATGATTTCCGCTCGTTAAATAGTTTTTGTTTAATCGAATTAAATATTCACATAGTTGTTAATGCTCAGCCTCTGTTCTATCAGCTCATCATACATCCTCCGTCGTTCAGGGTTGTAGAGCCGCCGTGTGTCTCACCGGGGACGGAGGGAATATATTGTTAGTCCCATGTTTAGTAACCTTGAATTGAGTGTGTGTGTGTGTGTGTGTGTGTGTGTGTGTGTGTGTGTGTGTGTGTGTGTGTGTGTGTGTGTGTGTTTATGCCGTGGATCTCAGCTGCTGGCTGTGCTATGCATTTATCTGCCTCCCAATACGTTTAATTAATTCTCAGACCAGTTAAAAAGATCACAATTAGGCAGCCTGTGTAAACCTCCATATTCAGGACCAGATGGAAGTGGACTATGGTAGAAAGCTGAAAGGGAATAGGTGCCAGCCACAGTGGAGCGACTCACCCTGTCTTGGGCCGGTAGCCATGTGCCAGGTACAGTGGAGCGATTCACCCTGTCTTGGGCCGGTAGCCATGTGCCAGCCACAGTGGAACGATTCACCCTGTCTTGGGCCGGTAGCCAGGTGCCAGCCACAGTGGAGCGACTCACCCTGTCTTGGGCCGGTAGCCATGTGCCAGCCACAGTGGAACGATTCACCCTGTCTTGGGCCGGTAGCCAGGTGCCAGCCACAGTGGAGCGATTCACCCTGTCTTGGGCCGGTAGCCAGGTGCCAGCCACAGTGGAGCGACTCACCCTGTCTTGGGCCGGTAGCCATGTGCCAGGTACAGTGGAACGATTCACCCTGTCTTGGGCCGGTAGCCATGTGCCAGGTACAGTTTCACCGTAGGTTACCTGAGGCTTAGAGATAACTAGCCGCTCCTGAGGGTGGGAGATAACTAGCCGCTCCTGAGGGTGGGGGATAAATAACCGCTCCTGAGGGTGGGCGATAACTAGCCGCCCCTGAGGTGGGAGATAACTAGCCGCTCCTGAGGGTGGGTGATAACTAGCCGCTCCTGAGGGTGGGAGATAACTAGCCGCCCCTGAGGGTGGGAGATAACTAGCCGCTCCTGAGGGTGGGAGATAACTAGCCGCTCCTGAGGGTGGGTGATAACTAGCCGCTCCTGAGGGTGGGAGATAACTAGCCGCCCCTGAGGGTGGGAGATAACTAGCCGCTCCTGAGGGTTGGAGATAACTAGCCGCTTCTGAGGGTGGGAGATAACTAGCCGCTCCTGAGGGTGGGAGATAACTAGCCGCTCCTGAGGGTGGGAGATAACTAGCCGCTTCTGAGGGTGGGAGATAACTAGCCGCCCCTGGGGGTGGGAGATAACTAGCCGCCCCCGAGGGTGGGAGATAACTAGCCGCTCCTGAGGGTGGGAGATAAATAACCGCTCCTGAGGGTGGGCGATAACTAGGCGCCCCTGAGGTGGGAGATAACTAGCCGCTCCTGAGGGTGGGTGATAACTAGCCGCCCCTGAGGGTGGGAGATAACTAGCCGCTCCTGAGGGTGGGAGATAACTAGCCGCTCCTGAGGGTGGGAGATAACTAGCCGCCCCTGAGGGTGGGAGATAACTAGCCGCTCCTGAGGGTGGGAGATAACTAGCCGCTCCTGAGGGTGGGAGATAACTAGCCGCTCCTGCGGGTGGGTGATAACTAGCCGCCCCTGAGGGTGGGAGATAACTAGCCGCTCCTGAGGGTGGGAGATAACTAGCCGCTCCTGAGGGTGGGAGATAACTAGCCGCTCCTGAGGGTGGGAGATAACTAGCCTCTCCTGAGGGTTGGAGATAACTAGCCTCTCCTGAGGTGGGAGATAACTAGCCGCCCCTGAGGGTGGGAGATAACTAGCCGCTTCTGAGGGTGGGAGATAACTAGCCTCTCCTGAGGTGGGAGATAACTAGCCGCCCCTGAGGGTGGGAGATAACTAGCCGCTCCTGAGGGTGGGAGATAACTAGCCGCTCCTGAGGGTGGGAGATAACTAGCCTCTCCTGAGGGTTGGAGATAACTAGCCTCTCCTGAGGTGGGAGATAACTAGCCGCCCCTGAGGGTGGGAGATAACTAGCCGCCCCTGAGGGTGGGAGATAACTAGCCGCTTCTGAGGGTGGGAGATAACTAGCCGCTTCTGAGGGTGGGAGATAACTAGCCGCCCCTGAGGGTGGGAGATAACTAGCCGCCCCTGAGGGTGGGAGATAACTAGCCGCTCATGGGGGTGGGAGATAACTAGCCGCCCCTGGGGGTGGGAGATAACTAGCCGCTCCTGAGGGTGGGTGATAACTAGCCGCTCCTGAGGGTGGGAGATAACTAGCCGCTCCTGAGGGTGGGAGATAACTAGCCGCCCCTGAGGGTGGGAGATAACTAGCCGCCCCTGAGGGTGGGAGATAACTAGCCGCCCCTGAGGGTGGGAGATAACTAGCCTCTCCTGAGGTGGGAGATAACTAGCCGCCCCTGAGGGTGGGAGATAACTAGCCGCCCCTGAGGGTGGGAGATAACTAGCCGCTTCTGAGGGTGGGCGATAACTAGCCGCCCCTGAGGGTGGGAGATAACTAGCCGCCTCTGAGGGTGGGAGATAACTAGCCGCTTCTGAGGGTGGGAGATAACTAGCCGCCCCTGAGGGTGGGAGATAACTAGCCGCCCCTGAGGGTGGGAGATAACTAGCCGCCCCTGAGGGTGGGAGATAACTAGCCGCCCCTGAGGGTGGGAGATAACTAGCCGCCCCTGAGGGTGGGAGATAACTAGCCGCCCCTGAGGGTGGGAGATAACTAGCCGCCCCTGAGGTGGGAGATAACTAGCCGCCCCTGAGGGTGGGAGATAACTAGCCGCCCCTGAGGGTGGGAGATAACTAGCCGCCCCTGAGGGTGGGAGATAACTAGCCGCTCCTGAGGGTGGGAGATAACTAGCCGCCCCTGAGGGTGGGAGATAACTAGCCGCTCCTGAGGGTGGGGGATAAATAACCGCTCCTGAGGGTGGGCGATAACTAGCCGCTCCTGAGGGTGGGAGATAACTAGCCGCCCCTGAGGGTGGGAGATAACTAGCCGCTCCTGAGGGTGGGAGATAACTAGCCGCCCCTGAGGGTGGGAGATAACTAGCCGCTCCTGAGGGTGGGAGATAACTAGCCGCCCCTGGGGGTGGGAGATAACTAGCCGCTCCTGAGGGTGGGAGATAACTAGGCGCTCCTGAGGGTTGGAGATAACTAGCCGCTCCTGAGGGTGGGAGATAACTAGCCGCTCCTGAGGGTGGGAGATAACTAGCCGCCCCTGAGGGTGGGAGATAACTAGCCGCTCCTGAGGGTGGGAGATAACTAGCCGCTCCTGAGGGTGGGAGATAACTAGCCGCTCCTGAGGGTGGGAGATAACTAGCCGCTCCTGAGGGTGGGTGATAACTAGCCGCTCCTGAGGGTGGGAGATAACTAGCCGCCCCTGAGGGTGGGAGATAACTAGCCGCTCCTGAGGGTGGGAGATAACTAGCCGCCCCTGAGGGTGGGAGATAACTAGCCGCCCCTGAGGGTGGGAGATAACTAGCCGCTCCTGAGGGTGGGAGATAAATAACCGCTCCTGAGGGTGGGCGATAACTAGGCGCCCCTGAGGTGGGAGATAACTAGCCGCTCCTGAGGGTGGGTGATAACTAGCCGCCCCTGAGGGTGGGAGATAACTAGCCGCTCCTGAGGGTGGGAGATAACTAGCCGCTCCTGAGGGTGGGAGATAACTAGCCGCCCCTGAGGGTGGGAGATAACTAGCCGCTCCTGAGGGTGGGAGATAACTAGCCGCTCCTGAGGGTGGGAGATAACTAGCCGCTCCTGAGGGTGGGTGATAACTAGCCGCCCCTGAGGGTGGGAGATAACTAGCCGCTCCTGAGGGTGGGAGATAACTAGCCGCTCCTGAGGGTGGGAGATAACTAGCCGCTCCTGAGGGTGGGAGATAACTAGCCTCTCCTGAGGGTTGGAGATAACTAGCCTCTCCTGAGGTGGGAGATAACTAGCCGCCCCTGAGGGTGGGAGATAACTAGCCGCTTCTGAGGGTGGGAGATAACTAGCCTCTCCTGAGGTGGGAGATAACTAGCCGCCCCTGAGGGTGGGAGATAACTAGCCGCTCCTGAGGGTGGGAGATAACTAGCCGCTCCTGAGGGTGGGAGATAACTAGCCTCTCCTGAGGGTTGGAGATAACTAGCCTCTCCTGAGGTGGGAGATAACTAGCCGCCCCTGAGGGTTTGAGATAACTAGCCGCCCCTGAGGGTGGGAGATAACTAGCCGCTTCTGAGGGTGGGAGATAACTAGCCGCTTCTGAGGGTGGGAGATAACTAGCCGCCCCTGAGGGTGGGAGATAACTAGCCGCCCCTGAGGGTGGGAGATAACTAGCCGCTCCTGGGGGTGGGAGATAACTAGCCGCCCCTGGGGGTGGGAGATAACTAGCCGCTCCTGAGGGTGGGTGATAACTAGCCGCTCCTGAGGGTGGGAGATAACTAGCCGCTCCTGAGGGTGGGAGATAACTAGCCGCCCCTGAGGGTGGGAGATAACTAGCCGCCCCTGAGGGTGGGAGATAACTAACCGCCCCTGAGGGTGGGAGATAACTAGCCTCTCCTGAGGTGGGAGATAACTAGCCGCCCCTGAGGGTGGGAGATAACTAGCCGCTTCTGAGGGTGGGAGATAACTAGCCGCCCCCTATGGTGGGAGATAACTAGCCGCCTCTGAGGGTGGGAGATAACTAGCCGCTTCTGAGGGTGGGAGATAACTAGCCGCCCCTGAGGGTGGGAGATAACTAGCCGCCCCTGAGGGTGGGAGATAACTAGCCGCCCCTGAGGGTGGGAGATAACTAGCCGCCCCTGAGGGTGGGAGATAACTAGCCGCCCCTGAGGGTGGGAGATAACTAGCCGCCCCTGAGGGTGGGAGATAACTAGCCGCTCCTGAGGGTGGGTGATAACTAGCCGCCCCTGAGGGTGGGAGATAACTAGCCGCTCCTGAGGGTGGGAGATAACTAGCCGCTCCTGAGGGTGGGAGATAACTAGCCGCTCCTGAGGGTGGGAGATAACTAGCCGCTCCTGAGGGTGGGAGATAACTAGCCGCCCCTGAGGGTGGGAGATAACTAGCCGCTCCTGAGGGTGGGAGATAACTAGCCGCTCCTGAGGGTGGGAGATAACTAGCCGCTCCTGAGGGTGGGTGATAACTAGCCGCCCCTGAGGGTGGGAGATAACTAGCCGCTCCTGAGGGTGGGAGATAACTAGCCGCTCCTGAGGGTGGGAGATAACTAGCCGCTCCTGAGGGTGGGAGATAACTAGCCTCTCCTGAGGGTTGGAGATAACTAGCCTCTCCTGAGGTGGGAGATAACTAGCCGCCCCTGAGGGTGGGAGATAACTAGCCGCTTCTGAGGGTGGGAGATAACTAGCCTCTCCTGAGGTGGGAGATAACTAGCCGCCCCTGAGGGTGGGAGATAACTAGCCGCTCCTGAGGGTGGGAGATAACTAGCCGCTCCTGAGGGTGGGAGATAACTAGCCTCTCCTGAGGGTTGGAGATAACTAGCCTCTCCTGAGGTGGGAGATAACTAGCCGCCCCTGAGGGTGGGAGATAACTAGCCGCCCCTGAGGGTGGGAGATAACTAGCCGCTTCTGAGGGTGGGAGATAACTAGCCGCTTCTGAGGGTGGGAGATAACTAGCCGCCCCTGAGGGTGGGAGATAACTAGCCGCCCCTGAGGGTGGGAGATAACTAGCCGCTCCTGGGGGTGGGAGATAACTAGCCGCCCCTGGGGGTGGGAGATAACTAGCCGCTCCTGAGGGTGGGTGATAACTAGCCGCTCCTGAGGGTGGGAGATAACTAGCCGCTCCTGAGGGTGGGAGATAACTAGCCGCCCCTGAGGGTGGGAGATAACTAGCCGCCCCTGAGGGTGGGAGATAACTAACCGCCCCTGAGGGTGGGAGATAACTAGCCTCTCCTGAGGTGGGAGATAACTAGCCGCCCCTGAGGGTGGGAGATAACTAGCCGCCCCTGAGGGTGGGAGATAACTAGCCGCTTCTGAGGGTGGGAGATAACTAGCCGCCCCCTATGGTGGGAGATAACTAGCCGCCTCTGAGGGTGGGAGATAACTAGCCGCTTCTGAGGGTGGGAGATAACTAGCCGCCCCTGAGGGTGGGAGATAACTAGCCGCCCCTGAGGGTGGGAGATAACTAGCCGCCCCTGAGGGTGGGAGATAACTAGCCGCCCCTGAGGGTGGGAGATAACTAGCCGCCCCTGAGGGTGGGAGATAACTAGCCGCCCCTGAGGGTGGGAGATAACTAGCCGCCCCTGAGGTGGGAGATAACTAGCCGCCCCTGAGGGTGGGAGATAACTAGCCGCCCCTGAGGGTGGGAGATAACTAGCCGCCCCTGAGGGTGGGAGATAACTAGCCGCTCCTGAGGGTGGGAGATAACTAGCCGCCCCTGAGGGTGGGAGATAACTAGCCGCTCCTGAGGGTGGGGGATAAATAACCGCTCCTGAGGGTGGGCGATAACTAGCCGCTCCTGAGGGTGGGAGATAACTAGCCGCCCCTGAGGGTGGGAGATAACTAGCCGCTCCTGAGGGTGGGAGATAACTAGCCGCCCCTGAGGGTGGGAGATAACTAGCCGCTCCTGAGGGTGGGAGATAACTAGCCGCCCCTGGGGGTGGGAGATAACTAGCCGCTCCTGAGGGTGGGAGATAACTAGGCGCTCCTGAGGGTTGGAGATAACTAGCCGCTCCTGAGGGTGGGAGATAACTAGCCGCTCCTGAGGGTGGGAGATAACTAGCCGCCCCTGAGGGTGGGAGATAACTAGCCGCTCCTGAGGGTGGGAGATAACTAGCCGCTCCTGAGGGTGGGAGATAACTAGCCGCTCCTGAGGGTGGGAGATAACTAGCCGCCCCTGAGGGTGGGAGATAACTAGCCGCTCCTGAGGGTGGGTGATAACTAGCCGCCCCTGAGGGTGGGAGATAACTAGCCGCTCCTGAGGGTGGGAGATAACTAGCCGCTCCTGAGGGTGGGAGATAACTAGCCGCTCCTGAGGGTGGGAGATAACTAGCCGCTCCTGAGGGTGGGAGATAACTAGCCGCCCCTGAGGGTGGGAGATAACTAGCCGCTCCTGAGGGTGGGAGATAACTAGCCGCTCCTGAGGGTGGGAGATAACTAGCCGCTCCTGAGGGTGGGTGATAACTAGCCGCCCCTGAGGGTGGGAGATAACTAGCCGCTCCTGAGGGTGGGAGATAACTAGCCGCTCCTGAGGGTGGGAGATAACTAGCCGCTCCTGAGGGTGGGAGATAACTAGCCTCTCCTGAGGGTTGGAGATAACTAGCCTCTCCTGAGGTGGGAGATAACTAGCCGCCCCTGAGGGTGGGAGATAACTAGCCGCTTCTGAGGGTGGGAGATAACTAGCCTCTCCTGAGGTGGGAGATAACTAGCCGCCCCTGAGGGTGGGAGATAACTAGCCGCTCCTGAGGGTGGGAGATAACTAGCCGCTCCTGAGGGTGGGAGATAACTAGCCTCTCCTGAGGGTTGGAGATAACTAGCCTCTCCTGAGGTGGGAGATAACTAGCCGCCCCTGAGGGTGGGAGATAACTAGCCGCCCCTGAGGGTGGGAGATAACTAGCCGCTTCTGAGGGTGGGAGATAACTAGCCGCTTCTGAGGGTGGGAGATAACTAGCCGCCCCTGAGGGTGGGAGATAACTAGCCGCCCCTGAGGGTGGGAGATAACTAGCCGCTCCTGGGGGTGGGAGATAACTAGCCGCCCCTGGGGGTGGGAGATAACTAGCCGCTCCTGAGGGTGGGTGATAACTAGCCGCTCCTGAGGGTGGGAGATAACTAGCCGCTCCTGAGGGTGGGAGATAACTAGCCGCCCCTGAGGGTGGGAGATAACTAGCCGCCCCTGAGGGTGGGAGATAACTAACCGCCCCTGAGGGTGGGAGATAACTAGCCTCTCCTGAGGTGGGAGATAACTAGCCGCCCCTGAGGGTGGGAGATAACTAGCCGCCCCTGAGGGTGGGAGATAACTAGCCGCTTCTGAGGGTGGGAGATAACTAGCCGCCCCCTATGGTGGGAGATAACTAGCCGCCTCTGAGGGTGGGAGATAACTAGCCGCTTCTGAGGGTGGGAGATAACTAGCCGCCCCTGAGGGTGGGAGATAACTAGCCGCCCCTGAGGGTGGGAGATAACTAGCCGCCCCTGAGGGTGGGAGATAACTAGCCGCCCCTGAGGGTGGGAGATAACTAGCCGCCCCTGAGGGTGGGAGATAACTAGCCGCCCCTGAGGGTGGGAGATAACTAGCCGCCCCTGAGGTGGGAGATAACTAGCCGCCCCTGAGGGTGGGAGATAACTAGCCGCCCCTGAGGGTGGGAGATAACTAGCCGCCCCTGAGGGTGGGAGATAACTAGCCGCTCCTGAGGGTGGGAGATAACTAGCCGCCCCTGAGGGTGGGAGATAACTAGCCGCTCCTGAGGGTGGGGGATAAATAACCGCTCCTGAGGGTGGGCGATAACTAGCCGCTCCTGAGGGTGGGAGATAACTAGCCGCCCCTGAGGGTGGGAGATAACTAGCCGCTCCTGAGGGTGGGAGATAACTAGCCGCCCCTGAGGGTGGGAGATAACTAGCCGCTCCTGAGGGTGGGAGATAACTAGCCGCCCCTGGGGGTGGGAGATAACTAGCCGCTCCTGAGGGTGGGAGATAACTAGGCGCTCCTGAGGGTTGGAGATAACTAGCCGCTCCTGAGGGTGGGAGATAACTAGCCGCTCCTGAGGGTGGGAGATAACTAGCCGCCCCTGAGGGTGGGAGATAACTAGCCGCTCCTGAGGGTGGGAGATAACTAGCCGCTCCTGAGGGTGGGAGATAACTAGCCGCTCCTGAGGGTGGGAGATAACTAGCCGCTCCTGAGGGTGGGTGATAACTAGCCTCTCCTGAGGGTGGGAGATAACTAGCCGCCCCTGAGGGTGGGAGATAACTAGCCACCCCTGAGGGTGGGAGATAACTAGCCGCCCCTGAGGGTGGGAGATAACTAGCCGCTCCTGAGAGTGGGAGATAACTAGCCGCCCCTGGGGGTGGGAGATAACTAGCCGCTCCTGAGGGTGGGAGATAACTAGCCGCTCCTGAGGGTGGGAGATAACTAGCCGCTCCTGAGGGTGGGAGATAACTAGCCGCTCCTGAGGGTGGGAGATAACTAGCCGCTCCTGGGGGTGGGAGATAACTAGCCGCTCCTGAGGGTGGGTGATAACTAGCCGCTCCTGAGGGTGGGAGATAACTAGCCGCTCCTGAGGGTGGGAGATAACTAGCCGCCCCTGAGGGTGGGAGATAACTAGCCGCCCCTGAGGGTGGGAGATAACTAGCCGCTCCTGAGAGTGGGAGATAACTAGCCGCCCCTGGGGGTGGGAGATAACTAGCCGCTCCTGAGGGTGGGAGATAACTAGCCGCTCCTGAGGGTGGGAGATAACTAGCCGCTCCTGAGGGTGGGAGATAACTAGCCGCTCCTGAGGGTGGGAGATAACTAGCCGCTCCTGGGGGTGGGAGATAACTAGCTAGTCCAGGATGTTTTTTTCCAAACAACTGCACAGTATTTCAGTTAGAAACACACGCACACACGCACACACGCACGCGCACGCACACACACACACACACACACGCACGCGCACGCACACACACACACACACACCATGTACAATAGGTAAAACCTACACATCAATGATCAGTAATGCTCTATAACTGATCATCATTCCTGTCGATACATCCTTTATGTGTGATTTATCTATTGATTGAGTGAGTCTCTTCAGTGTTCACAGAGAATAACTCCTCAGGGACAACTTGTGTCCTAAATGGAACATTTTCCTAAAACAGGAGTCCACTATATAGGGAATAGGGCCCTGGTCCACTATATAGGGAATAGGGCCCTGGTCAACAGTAGTGTTCTATATAGGGAATAGGGTGCCATTTGGAACTCACTCTGTTCTTGTCTAACCGCTACAGATGTTTGAGAGAGATAAGATATACCAGGTGTCAGGAACGATCACCTAGCATGTGTTTCATCCTGAGCTGGTGTCCAGTTGACATTTTAAAGCTTGTCTATACTGCCCGGTGGCTCCAGTGTCTCTCACAGCCAGCCGACTGCTGTATCTGCCGAGTGTAGTGTGGATGTATAAAGAACAGATGGAAGCAATTAGACACGATGGGCTGGGGTAAAATGGGACCAGGGGGTGAAAGGTTATGAGATTGAGAATGAAATAATTAACCCCCCTGCATCGACTGGTACCGAGTCCCAAATTGGCACCATATTCCCTAGCCTAGGGCTCTGATTTAAAGTAGTGCACAGCATTGGGAATAGAGTGCCATTTGGGATGCAGTTTGGGAGAGGATTTCCCAGAGGAAGTTAAAAGCCATGCAGGCAGGTTCCTTATTATAATTTCTCTGTCTTTTGTTGAGGGGAGATTATACCACCGGGACAATTACCCTGCTAGTGTTTCGCTAAAAGGAGCTGGCATTTAGTGCCACAGCTACCCACAGATTGAACCAGACTGAACTGGAAATAAAAGCCTGTAAATTATACTGAAGTGATTTTATCTGAAAAGGAGGAAGTGAAGCTTAACGACTACATGTATTGCTCTGAACAGAAAAGTCTTCTTGGGAAACTCAATGTTGTAGAGCTTTTGGTATTATAGAGATGGAGAGATCTGTTTTGGGATGCTACTGATGGACAGATAGACACAGGCAGAAACTTATATAGACAGGCAGGCATACAGGTTGGCAAATAGACAGGCAGGCAGGCAGGCAGGCAGGCAGGCAGGCAGGCAGGCAGGCAGGCAGGCAGGCAGGCAGGCAGGCAGGCAGGCAGGCAGGCAGGCAGGCACATAGACAGACAGACAGACAGACAGACAGACAGACAGACAGACAGACAGGCAGGCAGGCAGGCAGGCAGGCACACAGACAGATAGGCAGGCAGGCAAATAGACAGACAGATAGGCAGACAGGCAGGCGGCGGGCAGGCGGGCAGGCAAATAGACAAACAGACAGGCAGGTAGGCAGTGTCCCTACTCTACAAACAAGCCCTTTGGGACTGTTAATGGGATCTCCTCGGTAATGAACAGTGTCCCTACTCGACAAGCCCTTTGGGTCTGTTAATGGGATCTCCTCGGTAATGAACAGCGTCCCTACTCTACAAGCCCTTTGGGACTGTTTTTTAACTAGCTAGCGCTCTGCTTGGCTAGTTAGTGCTCTGCTTGGCTAGTTAGCGCTCTACTTGGCTAGTTAGCGCTCTGCTTGGCTAGTTAGCGCTCTGCTTGGCTAGTTAGCGCTCTTATTGGCTAGTTAGCGCTCTGCTTGGCTAGTTAACGCTCTGCTTGGCTAGTTAGCGCTCTGCTTGGCTAGTTAGCGCTCTGCTTGGCTAGCTAGATCTCTGCTTGGCTAGTTAGCGCTCTGCTCTGCTTGGCTAGGTAGCGCTCTGCTTGGCTAGGTAGCGCTCTGCTTGGCTAGGTAGCGCTCTCCTTGGCTAGCTAGCGCTCTGCTTGGCTAGCTAGAGCTCTGCTTGGCTAGTTAGCGCTCTGATTGGCTAGTTAGCGCTCTGCTTGGCTAGCTAGAACTCTGCTTGGCTAGCTAGAGCTCTGCTTGGCTAGTTAGCGTTCTGCTTGGCTAGTTAGCGCTATGCTTGGCTAACTAGAGCTCTGCTTGGCTAGTTAGCGTTTTGCTTGGCTAGTTAGTGCTCTGCTTGGCTAGTTAGAGTTCTGCTTGGCTAGTTAGCGCTCTGCTTGGCTAGCTAGAGGTCTGCTTGGCTATCTAGCGCTTTGCTTGGCTAGTTAGCGCTCTGCTTGGCTAGTTAGCGCTCTGCTTGGCTAACTACCTGTCCAAAATTGTAATCAGTAGTGTAACTTCTGGATTATCTGAACTCAGTAACGTTATCTGATTACATTCAATTACTTTTAAATGACTTTCCCCTTAAGAGGCGTTAGAAGAAGACAACAATGTATATTACCAATTGAACAACATCTATTGCAGGATAAATCAATGTTAAAGTTTACATAGCTGATCAGATTAATTGCAATTAATTGCAAAGTCCCTCTTTGCCATGCAAATTAACTGAATCTCCCCAAAACATATCCACTACATTTCAGCCCTGCCTCAAAGGGACCAGCTGGCATCATGTCAGTGATTCTCTCGTTAACACAGGTGTGAGTGTTGACGAGGACAAGGCTGGAGATCACTCTGTCATGCTGATTGAGTTCGAATAACAGCCTGGAAGCTTCAAAATGAGGGTGGTGCTTGGAATCATTGTTCTTCCTCTGTCATCCATGGTTACCTGCAAGGAAACACGTGCCGTCATCTTCGCTTTGCACAAAAAGGGCTTCACAGGCAAGGATATTGCTGCCAGTAAGATTGCACCTAAATCTAAATCTATCGGATCATCAAGAACTTCAAGGAGAGCTGTTCAATTGTTGTGAAGAAGGCTTCAGGGCGCCAAAGAAAGTCCAGCAAGCGCCAGGACCGTCTCCTAAAGTTGATTGAGCTGCGGGATCGGGGCACCACCAGTACAGAGCTTGCTCAGGAATGGCAGCAGGCAGGTGTGAGTACATCTGCACGCACAGTGAGGTGAAGACTTTTGGAAGATGGACTGGTGTCAAGAAGAGCAGCAAAGAAGCCACTTCTCTCCAGGAAAAACATCAGGGACAGACTGATATTCTGCATAAGTTACAGGGTGCTGAGGACTGGGGTAAAGTCATTTTCTCGGACGAATCCCCTTTCCGATTGTTTGGGGCATCCAGAAAAAAGCTTGTCTGGAGAAGACAAGGTGAGTGCTACCATCAGTCCTGTGTCATGCCAACAGTAAAGCATCATGTGTGGGGTTGCTTCTCAGCCAAGGGAGTGGGCTCACTCACAATTTTGCCTAAGAACACAGCCATGAATATTTTTATTATTTTACCTTTATTTAACTAGGCAAGTCAGTTCAGAACTAATCCTTTTTTTCAATGACGGCCTAGGAACTGCTTGTTCAGGGGCAGAACTACAGATTTGTACCTTGTCAGCTCAGGGGTTTGAACTTGCAACCTTCCGGTTACTAGTCCAACACTCTAACCACTAGGCTACCCTGCCGCCCTGATATATATAGAATGGTACCAACACATCCTCAGAGAGCAACTTCCCAACCACCCAGGAACAGTTTGGTGATGAACAATGTCTTTTCCAGCATGATGGAGCACCTTTCCATAAGGCAAAAGTGATAACTAAGTGGCTCGGGGAACAAAACATCAATATTTTGGGTCCATGGCCAGGAAACTCCCCAGACCTTAATCCCATTGAGAACTTCCATCAATCAGGATGCGGCTCAGAAGTTAATTGACAGCATGCCAGGGCGGATTGCAGAGGTCTTGAAAAAGAAGGGTCAACACTGCAAATATTGACTCTTTGCATCAACTTCATGTAATTGTCAATAAAAGCCTTCGACACATATGAAATGCTTGTAATTATACTTCAGTATTCCATAGCAACATCTGACAAAAATATCTAAAGACACTGAAGCAGCAAACTGTGTGGAAATTAATATTTGTGTCATTCTCAAAACTTTTGGCCACGACTGTAGATATGTATTTACAATAGTGTGTGTTCTTCACTGGTTGCCCTTTTCTTGTGGCCACAGGTCACAAATCTTGCTGCTGTGATGTCACACTGTGGAATTTCACCCAGTAGATATGAGAGTTGATCAAAATGTGTTTTGTTTGCGAATTCTCTCTCTCTCTGTCCCTCTGTCTCTTTCAAACCCCCTTCCCCTCTGTCTGTCTGATCTCTGTAGGGATTCCTGTGTGCAGCAGTAAGCCTCTTTGTCTCTCTGTAGGGCCTCATGTGTGCTGTAGTAAGCCTCTGTCTCTCTGTAGGGCCTCCTGTGTGCTGCAGTAAGCCTCTGTCTCTCTGTAGGGCCTCCTGTGTGCAGCAGCAAGCCTCTGTCTGTCTGTAGGGCCTCCTGTGTGCAGCAGGAAGTCTCTGTCTCTCTGTAGGGCCTCCTGTGTGCAGCAGTAAGCCTCTGTCTGTCTGATGTCTGTAGGGCCCCCTGTGTGCTGCAGTAAGCCTCTCTGTCTCTCTGTAGGGCCTCCTGTGTGCTGCAGTAAGCCTCTGTCTGTCTGATCTCTGTAGGGCCTCCTGTATGCAGCAGTAAGTCTCTGTCTCTCTGTAGCGCCTCCTGTGTGCTGCAGTAAACCTCTGTCTGTCTGATCTCTGTAGGGCCTCCTGTGTGCAGCAGTAAGCCTCTCTGTCTCTCTGTCGGGCCTCCTGTGTGCTGCAGTAAGCCTCTCTGTCTCTCTGTAGGGCCTCCTGTGTGCTGCCTCTGTCTGTCTGTCTCTCTGTAGGGCCTCCTGTGTGCAGCAGTCAGCCTCTCTGTCTCTCTGTAGGGCCTCCTGTGTGCTGCAGTAAGCCTCTGTCTGTCTGACCTCTGTAGGGCCTCCTTTGTGCTGCAGTAAGCCTCTCTGTCTCTCTGTAGGGCCTCCTGTGTGCTGCAGTAAGCCTCTGTCTGTCTGATCTCTGTAGGGCCTCCTGTGTGCTGCAGTCAGCCTCTCTGTCTCTCTGTAGGGCCTCCTGTGTGCTGCAGTAAGCCTCTGTCTGATCTCTGTTGGGCCTCCTGTATGCTGCAGTCAGCCTCTCTGTCTCTCTGTAGGGCCTCCTGTGTGCTGCAGTAAGCCTCTGTCTCTCTGATCTCTGTAGGGCCTCCTGTGTGCTGCAGTAAGCCTCTCTGTCTCTCTGTAGGGCCTCCTGTGTGCTGCAGTAAGCCTCTGTCTGTCTGATCTCTGTAGGGCCTCCTGTGTGCAGCAGGAAGTCTCTGTCTCTCTGTAGGGCCTCCTGTGTGCAGCAGTAAGTCTCTGTCTCTCTGTAGGGCCTCCTGTGTGCAGCAGTAAGCCTCTCTGTCTCTCTGTAATGCCTCCTGTGTGCAGCAGTAAGCCCCTCTGTCTCTCTGTAGGGCCTCCTGTGTGCTGCCTCTGTCTGTCTGTCTCTCTGTAGGGCCTCCTGTGTGCAGCAGTAAGCCTCTCTGTCTCTCTGTAAGGCCTCCTGTGTGCAGCAGTAAGCCCCTCTGTCTCTCTGTAGGGCCTCCTGTGTGCTGCCTCTGTCTCTCTGTCTCTCTGTAGGGCCTCCTGTGTGCAGCAGTAAGCCTCTCTGTCTCTCTGTAGGGCCTCCTGTGTGCTGCAGTAAGCCTCTCTGTCTCTCTGTAGGGCCTCCTGTGTGCTGCCTCTGTCTCTCTGTCTCTCTGTAGGGCCTCCTGTGTGCTGCCTCTGTCTCTCTGTCTCTCTGTAGGGCCTCCTGTGTGCTGCCTCTGTCTCTCTGTCTCTCTGTAGGGCCTCCTGTGTGCTGCCTTTGTCTCTCTGTCTCTCTGTAGGGCCTCCTGTGTGCTGCCTCTGTCTCTCTGTCTCTCTGTAGGGCCTCCTGTGTGCTGCCTCTGTCTCTCTGTCTCTCTGTAGGGCCTCCTGTGTGCTGCCTCTGTCTCTCTGTCTCTCTGTAGGGCCTCCTGTGTGCTGCCTCTGTCTCTCTGTCTCTCTGTAGGGCCTCCTGTGTGCAGCCTCTGTGTCATATTCACTGGTCCATGTGATGGAGCACAGCTCAACGTTTCCTCGTATTAAATGAGCCTGACTGCATACAAACACCCTATTACCCCATAGGGCTCTGGTCTAAAGTAGTGCACTACATAGGGGATAGGGTGTCCTTTGGGACGTGTCCTCTGTCTGTCAGATGATTGAGTGACTCTGGTCAACAACAGGCTCATTTCTGTCATTACACTTTAGCAAAATATATATTGAGACTTTAGGGAAGGGAGGGCAGTGTGTGTGTGTGTGTGTGTGTGTGTGTGTGTGTGTGTGTGTGTGTGTGTGTGTGTGTGTGTGTGTGTGTGTGTGTGTGTGTGTGTGTGTGTTTATGCGTGCATATGTGTGTCTGTTCCTACTGTTATTCTCCAGTTTCTGCTTCAGAAACCAAAATTATTAGAGCAGGTCCCTGTCTGTCTGTCTGTCTGTCTGTCTGTCTGTCTGTCTGTCTGTCTGTCTGTCTGTCTGTGTCTGTCTGTCTGTCTGTCTGTCCCTCTCTCTCTCGGTCTCTCTCTGTCTGTCCCTCTCTCTCTTTCTCTCTCTGTCTGTCCCTCTCTCTCTCTCTCGGTCTCTCTCTGTCTGTCCCTCTCTCTCTCGGTCTCTCTCTGTCTGTCCCTCTCTCTCTCGGTCTCTCTCTGTCTGTCCCTCTCTCTGTCTCGGTCTCTCTCTGTCTGTCTCTCTCTGTCTCGGTCTTTCTCTGTCTCTGTCTGTCTCTCTCATATATATATATATATATATATATATATATATATATATATAAAAACACAGAGAACCAGAACCTGAGTTTACGCCTTCACTATGGTGAATCACTAAAATAATACAGAAATACACTACAGACAACCTGAACCGTCACTATGGTGAATCACTAAAACAATACAGAAATACACTACAGACAACCTGAACCTTCACTATGGTGAATCACTAAAACAATACAGAAAAACAGAAACAATAAGAAACAGCACGTCAGACATCAACTCAATGTGATTAAAGAATCCATGGAATCAAAGAACTTTTGGGAGAATTAGAAAACACTTAACAAACAACAACACAAAGAGTTGTCTATCCAAAATGGATAATGTAGTGTATTTCTGTATTGTTTTAGTGATAAACCACTTCTCCAATCTTTTCTTCCATAACAAATAACCACGATGAAAAACAAGTACGTGATCAGTTACAAATCTTAGAATAAACTATTAAAGACTACCAGAACACAGCGGACTATCCAATTACATCAGATGAACTTTCAGGACAAAATACAAACCCTCCAACCCAAAAAAGGCCTGTGGTGTTGATGGTATCCTAGATAAAATGATAAAATATACAGACCACAAATTCAAAATGGGCTGTTCTTAAACTCTTCAACATTATCCTTAGTTCTGGCATCTTCCTGAACATTTTGGAACTATGGCCTGATCACCCCAATCCACAAACGTGGAGACAAATATGACTCCTATGATTACAGTGGAATGTGCTTCAGAAAAATCCTCTGCAAGTAATCATCCACAGCAGACTCCAACATTTCCTCAGTGAAAACAATGTCCTGAGCAAATGCCAAATTGACTTCTTACCAAAATACCATACGACAGACCACGTATGCACCATTCATTGGCAAACAAACAAAACAAAAAAAAGCCAAGCTTTTGACTAAATGTGTGGCATGAGGGTCTGTTATACAACTTGATGGAAAGCGATGTTGGGGGGTAAGCGTATGGCATTATAAAATTATTGTACACAAACAACAAGAGTGCAGTTAAAATCGGCAATAAACACACATATTTCTTTCCCGAGGGCAGTGGGTTGAGACAAGGATGCAGCTTGAGTCCCACCCTCTTCAACATACGGTGCATTCAGAAAGTATTCAGACCCCTTGACTTTTTCCACATTTTGTTACGTTACAGCCTTATTCTAAAAATGAGGACATTGTTTTTTTTTTTTTTTACCCTTATCAATCTAAACACAATAATGACAAAGCAAAAACAGGTTTATTTTTTATTTTTACACATTTCTTATAAATAAAAAACTTAAATATCACATTTACATAAGTATCAGGATCCTGTACTCAGTACTTTGTTGAAGCACCTTTGGCACTGATTACAGTCAACCAATACATAATGATTAGCCTAGCTATAGTTTGCTATGTCAACCAATACATAATAAGTAGCCAAGCTATAGTTGGCTAGGTCAAACAATACATCATGAGTAGCCTAGCTACTGATGTACTGTATAATGACGTTGATGCGTGATTTTGCCTGGCTCAGAAAAAGTTGTCTCGTCTCATCTGTGCAGTGCACACTGTTTACTCTGTGTAAGCTTGCAAAGGCAGACCAAATTAAATGCTAGGTTTATATTAACCCCCACTGTACCAAACTAGATGCTGATATTAACCCATACTGATGGAGGAGCAGGGATGATTCAGACCATACTGATGGAGGAGCAGGGATGATTCAGACCATACTGATGGAGGAGCAGGGATGATTCAGACCATACTAATGGAGGAGCAGGGATGATTCAGACCATACTGATGGAGGAGCGGGGATGATTCAGACCATACTGATGGAGGAGCAGGGATGATTCAGACCATACTGATGGAGGAGCAGGGATGATTCAGACCATACTGATGGAGGAGCAGGGATGATTTAGACCATACTGATGGAGGAGCAGGGATGATTCAGACCATACTGATGGAGGAGCAGGGATGATTCAGACCATACTGATGGAGGAGCAGGGATTATTCAGACCATACTGATGGAGGAGCAGGGATGATTCAGACCATACTGATGGAGGAGCAGGGATGATTCAGACCATACTGATAGAGGAGCAGGGATGATTCAGACCATACTGATGGAGGAGCAGGGATGATTCAGACCATATTGATGGAGTAGCAGGGATGATTCAGACCATACTGATGGAGGGCAGGGATGATTCAGACCATACTGATGGAGGAGCAGGGATGATTCAGACCATACTGATGGAGGAGCAGGGATGATTCAGACCATACTGATGGAGGAGCAGGGATGATTCAGACCATACTGATGGAGTAGCAGGGATGATTCAGACCATACTGATGGAGGAGCAGGGATGATTCAGACCATACTGATGGAGGAGCAGGGATGATTCAGACCATTCTAATGGAGGAGCAGGGATGATTCAGACCATACTGATGGAGGAGCATGGATGATTCAGACCATTCTGATGGAAGAGCAGGGATGATTCAGACCATACTGATGGAGGAGCAGGGATGATTCAGACCATACTGATGGAGGAGCAGGGATGATTCAGACCATTCTAATGGAGGAGCAGGGATGATTCAGATCATATTGATGGAGGAGCAGGGATGATTCAGACCATACTGATGGAGGAGCAGGGATGATTCAGACCATACTGATGGAGGAGCAGGGATGATTCAGACCATACTGATGGAGGAGCAGGGATGATTCAGACCATTCTAATGGAGGAGCAGGGATGATTCAGATCATATTGATGGAGGAGCAGGGATGATTCAGACCATACTGATGGAGGAGCAGGGATGATTCAGACCATACTGATGGAGTAGCAGGGATGATTCAGACCATACTGATGGAGGAGCAGGGATGATTCAGACCATACTGATGGAGGAGCAGGGATGATTCAGACCATTCTAATGGAGGAGCAGGGATGATTCAGACCATACTGATGGAGGAGCATGGATGATTCAGACCATTCTGATGGAAGAGCAGGGATGATTCAGACCATACTGATGGAGGAGCAGGGATGATTCAGACCATACTGATGGAGGAGCAGGGATGATTCAGACCATTCTAATGGAGGAGCAGGGATGATTCAGATCATATTGATGGAGGAGCAGGGATGATTCAGACCATACTGATGGAGGAGCAGGGATGATTCAGACCATACTGATGGAGGAGCAGGGATGATTCAGACCATACTGATGGAGGAGCAGGGATGATTCAGACCATACTGATGGAGGAGTAGGGATGATTCAGACTATACTGATTGAGGAGCAGGGATGATTCAGACCATACTGATGGAGGAGCAGGGATGATTCAGATGGAACTGTTAGCAGGTATAGGTGTGTATTTAACGGCCAACACAGCACGGCTTGGAGCTTTGCTGAGCCAATCAGCATCCAGAATCCCAACAACATGTTTTATGATGATCAATATAGTGATGAATCAGTGTCTGTCCTGTCCGTTCTGGTTTGTTTTCCAGCTAGTAATGAGTACTATAATCTCCTTCTGTTAGTGTTAGTGTTTACTTGACAAAACATTCGAAAACAGTCCCCCCCCCTCCCAGAACTATAGATTCCTCTGGCCCCCTGCAAAGCAATGTCTTAGTTATAGCAACATCATTAATTAATCATGTTAAAGTCCTCATAGGCTTTAAGAATAAACTGTACACAATGACACACACACACACACACACACACACACACACACACACACACACACACACACACACACACACAGTGTTCAATATGAATGTTTTTGAAATGGATCAGAGCTTTCCATTAATAGCTATAGGATAGTTGGATGCATCTATTATTAAGTCTAATTCCTCTCTGCATCTCTCTGCTTCTCTCTGCTTCTATCTCTCTATCTCTCTATCTGATTCTCTCTACATCTCTATGCTTCTATCTCTATCTATCTGCTTCTCTCTACATCTCTATGCTTCTATCTCTATCTGCTTCTCTCTGCTTCTCTCTGCTTCTCTCTACATCTCTATGCTTCTATCTCTATCTATCTGCTTCTCTCTGCTTCTATCTCTCTATCTGCTTCTTTCTACATCTATCTGCTTCTCTCTACATCTCTCTGCTTCTATCTCTATCTATCTGCTTCTCTCTGCATCTCTCTGCTTCTATCTATATCTATCTACTTCTCTCTGCTTCTCACTGCTTCTATCTGCATCTCTCTGCATCTCTCTGCTTCTCTCTGCATCTATCTGCATCTATCTGCATCTCTCTGCTTCTCTCTGCATCTATCTGCATCTATCTGCATCTCTCTGCTTCTATCTGCTTCCATCTGCTTCTCTCTGCTTCTATCTGCTTCTCTCTTCTTCTATATGTATCTCTCTGCTTCTCTCTGCATCTCTCTGCTTCTCTCTGCATCTCTCTGCATCTATCTGCTTCTATCTGCTTCTCTCTTCTTCTATATGTATCTCTCTGCTTCTCTCTGCATCTCTCTGCTTCTCTCTGCATCTCTCTGCATCTCTCTGCATCTATCTGCTTCTATCTGCTTCTCTCTGCTTCTCTGCTCAGATAGCAATCTTTATATCTACTAAGATGTTAGTAGTGAAAACACCTAACCATCTACTATAACTAGCTACCTATGAACTAACCCTAACCCACCTAACCATCTCCCTATGAACTAACCCTAACCCACCTAACCATCTCCCTATGAACTAACCCTAACCCACCTAACCATCTCCCTATGAACTAACCCTAACCCACCTAACCATCTCCCTATGAACTAACCCTAACCCACCTAACCATCTCCCTATGAACTAACCCTAACCCACCTAACCATCTCCGTATGAACTAACCCTAACCCACCTAACCATCTCCCTATGAACTAACCATAACCCACCTAACCATCTCCCTATGAACTAACCCTAACCCACCTAACCATCTCCCTATGAACTAACCCTAACCCACCTAACCATCTCCCTATGAACTAACCCTAACCCACCTAACCATCTCTCTATGAACTAACCCTAACCAACCTAACCATCTCCCTATGAACTAACCCTAACCCACCTAACCATCTCCCTATGAACTAACCCTAACCCACCTAACCATCTCCCTATGAACTAACCCTAACCCACCTAACCATCTCCCTATGAACTAACCCTAACCCACCTAACCATCTCCCTATGAACTAACCCTAACCCACCTAACCATCTCTCTATGAACTAACCCTAACCAACCTAACCATCTCCCTATGAACTAACCCTAACCCACCTAACCATCTCCCTATGAACTAACCCTAACCCACCTAACCATCTCCCTATGAACTAACCCTAACCCACCTAACCATCTCCCTATGAACTAACCCCAACCCACCTAACCATCTCCCTATGAACTAACCCTAACCCACCTAACCATCTCCCTATGAACTAACCCTAACCCACCTAACCATCTCCCTATGAACTAACCCTAACCCACCTAACCATCTCCCTATGAACTAACCCTAACCCACCTAACCATCTATCTATGAACTAACCCTAACCCACCTAACCATCTCCCTATGAACTAACCCTAACCCACCTAACCATCTCCCTATGAACTAACCCTAACCCACCTAACCATCTCCCTATGAACTAACCCTAACCCACCTAACCATCTCCCTATGAACTAACCCTAACCCACCTAACCATCTCCCTATGAACTAACCCTAACCCACCTAACCCTGTACTATAATTATCTCCCTATGAACTAACCCTATTACCTTACTTAGGAAGTAGAAAATAACATGGTTATATACAGGAAGTAGAAAACAACATGGTTATATACAGGAAGTAGAAAACAACATGGTTATATACAGGAAGTAGAAAATAACATGGCTATATACAGGAAGTAGAAAACAACATGGTTATATACAGGAAGTAGAAAATAACATGGCTATATACAGGGTTTACCAATACCTAGTCAATGTGCAGTGGTATGAAGTAGTTGAGCTACTATAGTTATGTACTGTACATACAGTGCATTCGGACAGTATTCAAACCCTCTTGACTTGATCCACATGTTGTTACGTTACAGCCTTATTCTAAAATGGATCAAATGTGTACAGTATCTTATCAATCTACACACAAGACCCCATCATGACAAATGCAAAAACAGGTTTTTAGAAATATTAGCAAATGTATTGTAAGGGTTTTCCTCCTCTTCGTCTGAGGAGGAGAAGCGAGAAGGATCGGAGGACCAAGATGCGGCGTGGTAAGTGTTCATGATGTTTATTTTAAAGACAAACTGAACACTAAACTACAAAAACAATAAACGTAATGTGAATAACCGAAAACAGTACCGTGTGGTGAACAAACACAGACACGGAAACAAACACCCACCAACAAACAGTGAAACCCAGGCTACCTAAGTATGATTCTCAATCAGAGACAACTAACGACACCTGCCTCTGATTGAGAACCATACTAGGCCCGAAACAGAAACCAAACATAGAAAAACAAACATAGACTGCCCACCCCAACTCACGCCCTGACCATACTAAATAACGACAAAATAAAGGAAATAAAGGTCGAACGTGACATGTATTAAAAATTTTAATGGAAATATCACATTTACAAAAGTATTCAGACCCTTTACTCAGTACTTTGTTGAAGGACCTTTGGCAGAGATTACAGCCTGGGGTCTTGGGTATGATGCTACAAGCTTGGCACACCTGTATTTGGGGAGTTTCTCCCATTCTTCTCTGCAGATCCTCTCAATCTCTGTCAGGTTGGATGGGGAGCGTTGCTGCACAGCTATTTTCAGGTCTCTCCAGAGATGTTCGGTCAGGTTCAAGTCCGGGCTTTGGCTGGGCCACTCAAGGACATTGAGACTTGTCCCGAAGCCACTCATGCATTGTCTTGCTTAGGGTTGTTGTTCTGTTGGAAGGTGAACGTTCGCCCCAGTCTGAGGTCCTGAGCGCTCTGGAGCAGGTTAACCTCCTGACCAGTCTCCCAGTCCTTGCCACTCTAAAATATCCCCACAGCATGATGCTGCCACCACCGTGCTTCATCGTAGGGATGGTGCCAGGTTTTCTCCAGATGTGACACTTGGCATTCAGGCCAAAGAGTTGAAGCTTGGTTTGTCATGTGCCTTTTTCTGAGGAGTGGCTTCCTTCTGGCCATAAAGGCCTGATTGGTGGAGTGCTGCAGAGATGGTTGTCCTTCTGGAAGATTCTCCCATTTCCACAGAGAAACTCTGGAGCTCTGTCAGAGTGACTATCTTGTTCTTGGTCACCTCCCTGACCAAGGCCCTTCTCCCCTGATTGGTCAGTTTGGCTGGGCGGCCAGCTCTAGGAAGAGTCTTGGCGGTTCCAAACGTCTTCCATTTAAGAATGATGGAGGCCACTTTGTTCTTGGGGACCTTCAATGCTGCAGAAATGTTTTAGTACTCCCAGATCAGTCATCATCAGGCATTTTATCTTAGTGTAAGAGGTGTCAATACAGTCCCTGGTTCAAATCCAGGCTATATCACATCCGGCTGTGATCGGGAGTCCCATAGGGAGGTGCAGTGTTGCCCGCGATTGGCCGGTGTAGACCGTCATTGTAAATAAAAATTTGTTCTTAACTGACTTTCCTAGTTAAATAAAGGGTAAATAAAAAAAATTAAAAAATGACTGACATGTTCCTATGCAAATAGCTGATCTGTATCATTGCAGTCATTAGCATAGTAACAGATCAGTCATATGCATAGTAACAGATCTGTCATTAGCATAGTAACAGATCAGTCATTAGCATAGTAACAGATCAGTCATTAGCATAGTAACAGATCTGTTATTAGCATAGTAACAGATCAGTCATGAGCATAGTAACAGATCTGTCATTAGCATAGTAACAGATCAGTCATTAGCATAGTACCATATTGGTCATTAGCATAGCAACAGATCAGTCATTAGCATAGCAAACAGATCAGTCATTAGCATAGTAACAGATCAGTCATTAGCATAGTAACAGATCGGTCATTAGCATAGTAACAGATCGGTCATTAGCATAGCAACCAGATCAGTCATTAGCATAGCAACAGATCAGTCATTAGCATAGCAAACAGATCAGTCATTAGCATAGTAACAGATCAGTCATTAGCATTCAACCTGTATGCTCTAGTCGGCTGGCCCTCGCTACATATTCATCGCCAGACCAACTGGCTCCAGGTCATCTACAAGTCCATGCTAGGTAAAGCTCCGCCTTCTCAGTTCACTGGTCACGATGGCAACACCCACCCGTAACACGCGCTCCAGCAGGTGTATTTCACTGATCATCCCTAAAGCCAACACGTCATTTGGCCGCCTTTCGTTCCAGTTCTCTGCTGCCTGTGACTGGAACGAATTGCAAAAATCGCTGAATCGCTCATCCCCATACTGTTTTTATTTATTTACTTTTCTGCTCTTTTGCACACCAATATCTCTACCTGTACATGACCATCTGATCATTTATCACTCCAGTGTTAATCTGCTAAATTGTAATTATTCGCCTACCTCCTCATGCCTTTTGCACACAATGTATATATAGACTCCCCTTTTTTCTACTGTGTTATTGACTTGTTAATTGTTTACTCCATGTGTAACTCTGTGTTGTTGTCTGTTCACACTGCTATGCCTTATCTTGGCCAGGTCGCAGTTGCAAATGAAAATTTAGAAGGCATTTAATTTACATTTAATTTACATTTACATTTAATCTTTTCACAAATAGTTTCATATTTAAACATTTAAATTGCACAACAATGTCATGTGAATCTGATAACTAGAGTCTGTAGACTTTCCCAGATACAATTCATATTGTCCTGTCATCAGTCATCATTTCCAGACAACAACTGATCTGACATCATATACCAACGGATACTGATCTGACATCATATACCAACGAATACTGATCTGACATCATATACCAACGGATACTGATCTGACATCATATACCAACGGATACTGATCTGACATCATATACCAACGGATACTGATCTGACATCATATACCAACGGATACTGATCTGACATCATATACCAACGGATACTGATCTGACATCATATACCAACGGATACTGATCTGACATCATATACCAACGGATACTGATCTGACATCATATACCAACGGATACTGATCTGACATCATATACCAACGGATACTGATCTGACATCATATACCAACGGATACTTTCAACTGGTTGGATTACAGAAACATGGTTCCATTCCCCACCTTTTAAATTTTACTGTATTGCAAAGTCTCTGTGGTAACAACGGATTTTCAAAAGTACATTTTTGTAGAGTGGAGAGGGAAGGGGGAAAGGTATTTATGGGGGTCATAAACTGGTGGGGGGGTAGAGGGAAAGGGGCAAAGTCGTGACACCTTTCAATTTGACGTCAGGGATGAAGGACTTCTAGGATGGCAGTCTGAATGAATTTATATATCATATAGATAGAGCAATGTAAATAAATGCATTTTGAATCTTCGGGCAACCCTTTTGAACTCGCCCAGGAACTCCGGGGCCTTCTCCTCACCGCCCGTTTGCTCCTTTTAGCATTTGTGTGCGGAGGACGACCAGGCGACAGGTATGTATTAAGGCAACAGGAAGTCTCGTTAAGACAACGTAAAATCTTGTTAAGGCAGCAGGAAGTCATGTTTAAACAACAGGTATTCTAGTTAAGGCAACAGGAAGTCTTGTTAAAGTAACCAGAAGTCTTGTTATGGCAACAGGAGGTCTGTTTAAGGGACTAAACTGCTGTGTGATCTAGTACCAGGTGGGCCATGCTGTCAAGTTGCTGCTCTGTGTTGATCTAGTACCAGGTGGGCCATGCTGTCAAGTTGCTGCTGTGTGATCTAGTACCAGGTGGGCCATGCTGTCAAGTTGCTGCTCTGTGTGATCTAGTACCAGGTGGGCCATGCTGTCAAGTTGCTGCTCTGTGTGATCTAGTACCAGGTGGGTCATGCTGTCAAGTTGCTGCTCTGTGTTGATCTAGTACCAGGTGAGCCATGCTGTCAAGTTGCTGCTCTGTGTGATCTAGTACCAGGTGGGCCATGCTGTCAAGTTGCTGCTATGTGATATAGTACCAGGTGGGCCATGCTGTCAAGTTGCTGCTCTGTGTGATCTAGTACCAGGTGGGCCATGCTGTCAAGTTGCTGCTGTGTGATCTAGTACCAGGTGGGCCATGCTGTCAAGTTGCTGCTCTGTGTTGATCTAGTATCAGGTGGGCCATGCTGTCAAGTTGCTGCTCTGTGTGATCTAGTACCAGGTGGGCCATGCTGTCAAGTTGCTGCTCTGTGATCTAGTACCAGGTGGGCCACGCTGTCAAGTTGCTGCTCTGTGATCTAGTACCAGGTGGGCCACACTGTCAAGTTGCTGCTCTGTGTGATCTAGTACCAGGTGGGCCACGCTGTCAAGTTGCTGCTCTGTGTGATCTAGTGCCAGGTGGGCCATGCTGTCAAGTTGCTGCTCTGTGTGATCTAGTACCAGGTGGGCCATGCTGTCAAGTTGCTGCTATGTGATCTAGTACCAGGTGGGCCATGCTGTCAAGTTGCTGCTCTGTGTGATCTAGTACCAGGTGGGCCATGCTGTCAAGTTGCTGCTGTGTGATCTAGTACCAGGTGGGCCATGCTGTCAAGTTGCTGCTCTGTGATCTAGTACCAGGTGGGCCACGCTGTCAAGTTGCTGCTGTGTGATCTAGTACCAGGTGGGCCATGCTGTCAAGTTGCTGCTCTGTGATCTAGTACCAGGTGGGCCATGCTGTCAAATTGCTGCTGTGTGATCTAGTACCAGGTGGGCCATGCTGTCAAGTTGCTGCTGTGTGATCTAGTACCAGGTGGGCCATGCTGTCAAGTTGCTGCTCTGTGATCTAGTACCAGGTGGGCCATGCTGTCAAATTGCTGCTGTGTGATCTAGTACCAGGTGGGCCATGCTGTCAAGTTGCTGCTGTGTGATCTAGTACCAGGTGGGCCATGCTGTCAAGTTGCTGCTCTGTGATCTAGTACCAGGTGGGCCATGCTGTCAAGTTGCTGCTGTGTGATCTAGTACCAGGTGGGCCATGCTGTCAAGTTGCTGCTGTGTGATCTAGTACCAGGTGGGCCATGCTGTCAAGTTGCTGCTGTGTGATCTAGTACCAGGTGGGCCATGCTGTCAAGTTGCTGCTCTGTGATCTAGTACCAGGTGGGCCATGCTGTCAAGTTGCTGCTGTGTTGCCTCAGTGAACCGCATACTCACAGACTGTACAGCGATCTAACAGACTGTACAGCGATCTAACAGACTGTACAGCGATCTAACAGAGAGCTGTGTCACATATGGGATCCCTATTTCCTTTATAGTGTCCCATAGGGCTCTGGGCAAAAGTATATAGGGAATAGAGTGCCATTTGGGACAGACAGTCTCTTGTACAGCGAGTCTTTTTGCCATTGTGTTTTTCCCACTGAATATTTAACATGAGTGCCGTATTTAAACCTCAGATGGTCTGTGGAGTATCTGTTTTATCTGCCAGCATCATCAGACCAGAACGCCCTAGTGCCTCGGGGCTATAACATTTGTCTCTACTCATATTTATACACAGTGTGATCTTCTATATCCCTCGTTATTCCTGTGATTCATCTCTACAGTTACTGTTTAAATAAACACTGCAACACTGACAATTAAGAGTCCCAAATAGCGACCTATTTCCGACAGTAATTCGGTGCCCTACTGGTTAAAACTAGTCCACTCTATTGGGAATAGATTGCCATTTGAGCCGCAGGCCTAGAACAGACATGTCATCTCTCTCTCCTCAGACCACAAAGGCAGGTTCAAGGCATTGACATTCTTAGTTAGCAGAACTACTACATTTTAAAAGCTAATTGATTTCTTAATCAATTATATTGAACCAGACATTAGGATCTTAATTAGTCCTTAATTGGACCCGTTGCAATGAACAGGCGCACGCACGTGCATCTGCACACACCACCAACACACTAGCGCACACACGCGCACGTAGGTGCACACCATTTTCAACAGCTGCCATAGAGAGTAATGGTCAAATGCCTGCAATGGAATGCCTGTTCAATTACACCCACATTACCACTTCCAAGATGGCGTAGCAACGGAATGCCTGTTCAATTACACCCACATTACCACTTCCAAGATGGCGTAGCAACGGAATGCCTGTTCAATTACACCCACATTACCACTTCCAAGATGGCGTAGCAACGGAATGCCTGTTCAATTACACCCACATTACCACTTCCAAGATGGCGTAGCAACGGAATGCCTGTTCAATTACACCCACATTACCACTTCCAAGATGGCCTAGCAACGGGATGTCTGTTTTGATTGTCTTGAGGTCAGGGCTTTATGATGGCCACTCCAATACCTTGACTTTGTTGTCCTTAAGCCATTTTGCCACAACTTTGGAAGTATGCTTGGGGTCATTGTTCATTTGGAACACCCAATTGCAACCAAGCTTTAACTTCCTGACTGATGCCTTGAGATGTTGCTTCAATATATCCACATAATTTTCCTGCCTCATGATAACATCTATTTTGTGAAGTGCACCAGTCCCTCCTGCAGCAAAGCACCCCCACAACATGATGCTGCTTCACGGTTGGGATGGTGTTCTTCGGCTTGCAAGCCTCCCCCTTTTCCCTCCAAACATAACGATGGTCATTATGGTCAAACAGTTATATTTTTCTTTCATTGGACCAGTGGACATTTCTCCAAAAAGTACTATCTAAATTGTTATTTATTTCACCTTTATTTAACCAGGTAGGCTAGTTGAGAACAAGTTCTCATTTACAACTGCGACCTGGCCATCCTTTTAGGGATAGGGGGCAGCATTTTCACTTTGGATGAATTGCGTGCCCATAGTGAACTGCCTCCTACTCTGTCCCAGATGCTAAAATATGCATATTATTATTATTGGATGGAAAACACTCTGACGTTTCTAAAACTGTTTGAATTATGTGTGTGAGTATAACAGAACTCATAGGGCAGGCAAACTTCCAAACAGGAAGTGGAAATTCTGGGGCTGGTTGATTTTCAACTCATCGCCTATTCACATCCAAATAAGATATGGATCTGTTCGCACTTCCTACACCTTCCACTAGATGTCAACAGTCAGTAGAACGTGGAATGAAGCCCCTAGTGTGATGTGGGACTGGATGGCAGTTATTTGAGTCACTGGTCTGGCAGAATGCCAGTTCCTGGTTACGCGCAGTAGTCATTATATCGCCTTGTGTTCCATTACTCTGTAGACAAAAACGAATGCTCCGGTTGGAACGTTATTGGATATATATGATAATAACATCCTGAAGATTAATTCTCTACTTAGTTTGACCAGTTTATTCGACCTGGAATATAACTTTTTGAAGTTTTCGTCCGAGTTCGCCTGGATCAGCACCAGCTTTTGGACATGTGAACTAAACCTAAAGTGATAGCAAAAGTAGCTAATTGGACACTAGTAATGGACATTATGGAACAAAACAACAATTTATTGCGGAATTAGGATTCCTTGCACTGCATTCTGATGAAAGATCATCAAAGGTAAGGGAATATTTATGATGTAATTTCGTATTTCTGTTGACTCCAACATGGCGGAGAAATATATTTACCTCTGAGCGCCGTCTCAGATTATTGCATGGTGTGCTTTTTTCGTAACGTTTAAAAAAAAAATCTGACACAGCGGTTGCATTAACAACCAGTGTATCTTTAATTATATGTAAAACATGTATCTTTAGTCAAAGTTTATGATGAGTATTTCTGTTATATGACGTGGCTCTCTGTAATTACTCCGGATATTTTGGAGGCATTTCTGAACATGGCGTCAATGTAAACCGAGATTTGTGGATATAAATATGCATATTATCAAACAAAACATAAATGTATTGTGTAACATGATGCCATCTGATGAAGACTATCAAAAGGTTAGTGTTTACTTTTATCTCTAATTCTGCTTTTGTGACTCTATCTTTGGCTGGGAAAAATGGCTGTGTGTTTTTTTGGATTTGGTGGTGATCTAACATAAATATCTGTTGTGTTTTTCGCTGTAAGCCATTTTAAAAATCGGACATGATGGGTAGATTAACAAGATGACTATCTCTTTCATTTGCTGTATTGGCCTTGTTAATGTGTAAAAGTTAAATATTTCTAAAAAATATTTTTGAATTTCCCGCTCTGCCTTTTCAGCGGAATGTTGGGTGGGGGTTCCGTTAGCGGAATGTTGGGTGGGGGTTCCGTTAGCGGAATGTTGGTGGGGGTCCCGTTAGCGGAACCTGTGATAAAGCACATCAGTTCGACACATACAACAACACAGAGTTACACATGGAATAAACAAAACACACAGTCAACAATAGAAAAAAAGAAAAGTCTATATACAGTGAATGTAAATGAGGTAAGATAAGGGAGGTAAGGCAATACATAGGCCATGGTGACAAAGCAATTACAATATAGCAATTAAACACTGGAATGGTAGATGTGCAGAAGTTGAATGTGTAAGTAGAGATACTGGGGTGCAAAGGAGCAAGATAAATACATTAATACAGTATGGGGATGAGGTACTTGGATGGGCTGTTTACAGATGGGCTAGTGATCTGTGAACTGTTCTGGTTTTGGAGCAGTGGCTTCTTCCTTGCTGAGCGGCCTTTCAGGTTATGTCGATATAGGACTCATTTTACTGTGGATATAGATACTTTTGTACCTGTTTCCTCCAGCATCTTTTCAAGGTCCTTTGCTGTTGTTTTGGGATTGATTTTCACTTTTCGCACCAAAGTACTTTAATGTCTAGGAGACAGAACGCGTCTCCTCCCTGAGCGGGATGACGGCTGCGTGGTCCCACGGTGTTTATACTTGCGTACTACTTTCTCTGAGGTCTTGGCTGATTTCTTTTAAATTTTCCAAGCTATTTAAAGGCACAGTCATCTTAGTGTATGTAAACTTCTGACCCACTGGAATTGTGATACAGTGAATTAGAAGGGAACTAATCTGTCTGTAAACAATTGTTGGAAAAGTTACTTAATTTTTCAAAATTAATTAACTACAAAATTAATTAATTATGTCCTAACTGACTTGCCAAAACTATAGTTTGTTAACAAGACATTTGTAAAGTGGTTGAAAAACAAGTTTTAATGCCTCCAACCTAAGTATATGTAAACTTCCAACTTCAAATGCATTTTTGTTATTTTTAATCTAATTTTCCATCTACGGACTGAACATACTTTCCTGCAACCCGCCTCACCCAATGTGGTATAGAGCTGCTATTTTACACTTTTGAACCGGAACCCCGTTCAGAAGCTAGCCAGTTAACTAGCTACTAGCTAGTAGTCAGTTAGCCACTGCTAGCGGTCATCACCCGGACTGCTTTTCTCTACCACATCTCTGGATTCCAACCGTAAGCTCTGAATCTTTACTCTGGCTCATCTCAGCCAGCGGGTGGCTACTCCTATCTAACCTCTCTGTCCCGAAGCAAGCACCAGTTAGCCTGGAGCTAGCCTTGAGCTAGGCCCTTCTCCCGGCTAGCCGGCTAGCCGAAGAATTCCATCAGATCATTTCTGGGCTTCAATACCTCTTCTGCCAATTGGCCTGAACCCTTTGCTGCTGACACGGAGCCCCGCTGATCCATCACGTCTGGTCTGCCAACGTAACCTTCCGAGGGGCTTTCAACAGACTCTCTGCTAGCCTGCTGCTATCCCCGGCCCGCTAGCTGTCTGAATCGCTGTGCCTCCAGCTCGCCTAGCTATTCACTGGACCCTATGATCAGTCAAATACACATGCCTCTCCCTAATGTCAATATGCCTTGTCTATTGCTGTTTTGGTTAGTGATTATTGTATTTTTTCACTGTAGAGCCTCAAGCCCTGCTCAATATGCCTTAGCTAGCCCTTTTGTTCCAACCCCCACACATGCGGTGACCTACCCTGGCTTAAATGGTGCCTCTAGAGACAAAACCTCTCTCATCGTCACTCAATGCCTAAGCTTACCTCCACTGTACTCACATCCTACCATACCCTTGTCTGTACATTATGCCTTGAATCTATTCTTCCACACCCAGAAACCTGCTCCTTTTACTCTCTGTTCCCAAAGCACTAGAGGACCAGTTCTTATAGCCTTTAGCCTTTAGCCGTACCCTTATCCTACTCCTCCTCTGTTCCTCTGGTGATGTAGAGGTTAACCCAGGCCCTGCAGCCCCCAGCTCCACTCCATTCCTCATTCCCCAGGCCCTGCAGCCCCCAGCATCACTCTTATTCCCCAGGTGCTCTCATTTGTTGACTTCTGTAATCGTAATAGCATTAGTTTCATGCATGTTAACATTAGAAGCATCCTCCCTAAGTTTGTTTTATTCACTGCTTTAGCACACTCCACCAACCCCGTGTGTCCTAGCCGTGTCTGAGTCCTGGCTTAGGAAGGCCACCAAAAATCCAGAAATGTCCATCCCTAATTATAACATTTTCCAACAAGATAGAACTGCCAAAGGGAGCGGAGCAGCAATCTACTGCAGAGATAGTCTGCAGAGTTCTGTCGTACTATCCAGGTCTGAACCCAAACAATTTGAGCTTCTACTTCTAAAATCCACCTTTCCAGAAACAAGTCTTTCACCGTTGCCGCTTGTTACAGACCCCTCTCAGCCCCCAGCTGTGCCACGGACACCATATGTGAATTGATCGCCCCCATCTATCTTCAGAGTTCATACTGTTAGATGACCTAAACTGGGACATGCTTAACACCCCGGCCATCCTACAATCTAAGCTAGATGCCTTCAATCTCACACAAATTATCAAGGAACCTACCAGGTACAACCCTAAATCCGTAAACATGGGCACCCTCTTAGATATCATCCTGACCAACCTGCCCTCTAAATATACCTCTGCTGTCTTTAACCAGGATCTCAGTGATCACTGCCTGCATGCGTAATGAGTCCGCGGTCAAACGACCATCCCTCATCACTTTCAAACACTCCCTAAAACACTTCAGCGAGCAGGCTGAAGAATATTGACCTCATCCTGTCAATAGAGGATTCCTGGTTGCTCTTCAAAAGTGCTTTCTTCTCCATCTTAAATAAGCATGCCCCATTCAAAAAATGTAGAACTAAGAACAGATATAGCCCTTGGTTCACCCCAGACTTGACTGCCCTTGACCAGCACAAAAAACATCCCGTGGCATTCTGCATTAGCATCGAATCACCCCTGCGATATGCAACTTGTCAGGGAAATCAATAACCAATATACTAAGTCAGTTAGGAAAGCTAAGCCATTTTCAAACAGAAATGTTCTTCCTGTAGCACTAATTCCAGAACGTTTTGGGACACTGTAAAGTCCATGGAGAATAAGATCACCTCCTCCCAGCTGCCCACTGCACTGAGGCTAGGAAACACTGTCACCACCGATAAATCTACGATAATTGATCATTTCAATTAGCATTTTTCCACGGCCATGCTTTTCACCTGGCTACCCCTACACTGGCCAACATCTCAGCACCCCCTGCAGCAAGTTGCCCAACCCCCCTGCTTCTCCATCACCCAAATCCAGACAGCTGATATTCTGAAAGAACTGAAAAGTCTGTATCCCTGCAAATCAGTCGGGCTAGACAATCTGGACCCTCTCTTTCTAAATTTTCCCGCCAAAATTGTTGCATCCCCTATTACTAGCCTATTCAACCTCTCTTTCCTATCGTCTGAGATCCCCAAAGATTGGAAAGTTAATTAATGTTGTTTAATATTTTAGGGACTCCTGAGAAAACCAGCAAACCAGGCTGTCGTCTTGGGAAACAGTGGATGTAAAGAATCTAGCTAGCCAAAGCATTTACTGCAAATTTAATGTACAATTGTGTAAACTTGCCTTGCTGTGCAATGCAGCTGAAGTAACATAGCTAGCTCACTATTTACTTTCTTATTGTGTAGTGGAGGATAAAAATAACTGTATGCCTATGGATGTGTAGCTAGCTACAGTATGTAGCCGATCTGTGTATGGTCCCTAAAACGTTTGGTGTGAGTATTAGTCTATGAACCTCCGCTATCATAGTTGTTGTATCAACTTCAAGTCTGAGTGGCATTAATGATGTCTATGGATTGAGTAGAATGTGATAACTTTATTGTGCCAAGGATGCAAGTTCTATATACACATATACTGTAGTTATTACCATGCATGCGATCCCCACATTGTAGCCTGTACATTGAATATATTCACTGATCATCTTCCTTGGCAAATAAAGGTGCGGTTCAGGTATGAACATTATTTTTCAGTCATATCCAATAACAGGTGTCTGAAACTACATTACTTTACAGTCATATCCAATACCAGGTGTCTGAAACTACATTACTTTACAGTCATATCCAATACCAGGTGTCTGAAACTACATTACTTTACAGTCATATCCAATACCAGGTGTCTGAAGCTACATTAATTTACAGTTACTTTACAGTCATATCCAATACCAGGTGTCTGAAACTACATTACTTTACAGTCATATCCAATACCAGGTGTCTGAAACTACAATACTTTACAGTCATATCCAATACCAGGTGTCTGAAACTACATTACTTTACAGTCATATCCAATACCAGGTGTCTGAAACTACATTACTTTACAGTCATATCCAATACCAGGTGTCTGAAACTACATTACTTTACAGTCATATCAATACCAGGTGTCTGAAACTACATTGCTTTACAGTCATATTCAATTCCAGGTGTCTGAAACTACATTGCTTTACAGTCATATCCAATACCAGGTGTCTGAAACTACATTGCTTTACAGTCATATCCAATACCAGGTGTCTGAAACTACATTACTTTACAGTCATATCCAATACCAGGTGTCTGAAACTACATTACTTTACAGTCATATCCAATACCAGGTGTCTGAAACTACATTACTTTACAGTCATATCCAATACCAGGTGTCTGAAGCTACATTACTTTACAGTCATATCCAATACCAGGTGTCTGAAACTACATTACTTTACAGTCATATCCAATACCAGGTGTCTGAAACTACATTGTTTGAATGATGCTGTGTTTACATGTATGTATTACAATTATACACTTCAACAGTGTTTACCACTCCTGCTCCTGGGACATCAATGATTACACATTGTAACTACGCAATAGACTAGAAACATGATTTAAGTAAAGGCTGGTTTGTAATTCATATATACAGAAATACACCTATGCATATCTAACTCCGTTCATCTGCATTAATCTGAGGACACAGGATAGTATTTCAATGAGATGCTTAATTTCAACCAGTGGAGAATGTGAAACGCTTTATTGAAAGAAGATCATTATTCAGGTGTTATAAATACATAATGCACTATAATTATGATAATTGTAATTTTATATTATAAATACAAGTTACAAATCTGTACTTCAATGCACATATCTGGTGTGCATTCTAAAACGAGGATGAAGGACGAGGTGCAGAAGACAGGAAGGGAAAGAGGTAAGAACGAAGGCAGACAGAATACGACTAATGAATTACAGTGCTACCCTAATATATTCTCTCAGTTTATCACAATTACAGTGTTTCTAGCAGTGTCTCCTAACCAGCCTTGGGCCCCCAGTTGGCCCGAAGGTTATCTTAAGAGCGGGTGAGGTGGCGACGACGGGACTGGCTTCCTCTCTCACATCAAAACATACCTGCAGACGAGAGACAGATGGACAGAGATGATGATTAATGATTAAGCTTTGTTTTTTTTATTCTAACACGCTCAGTCATCTTATTCATCAGGAGGTGAAATGCAAAAACTGACCTGGGATCATTAACTCTGAGACTACTGCATCTCTATCTGTATTTCAATGTAAAGCATCTCTTTAATAATACTTCCTGTATAATATAAACTGACCTGGGATCATTAACTCTGGGACTACTACATCTCTTTAGTAATACTTCCTGTATAATATAAACTGACCTGGGATCATTAACTCTGGGACTACTGCATCTCTTTAATAATACTTCCTGTATAATATAAACTGACCTGGGATCATTAACTCTGAGACCACTACATCTCTTTAATAATACTTCCTGTATAATATAAACTGACCTGGGATCATTAACTCTACTACATCTCTTTAATAATACTTCCTGTATAATATAAACTGACCTGGGATCATTAACTCTGGGACTACTGCATCTCTTTAATAATACTTCCTGTATAATATAAACTGACCTGGGATCATTAACTCTGAGACTACTACATCTCTTTAATAATACTTCCTGTATAATATAAACTGACCTGGGATCATTAACTCTGAGACTACTACATCTCTTTAGTAATACTTCCTGTATAATATAAACTGACCTGGGATCATTAACTCTGGGACTACTGCATCTCTATCTGTATTTCAATGTAAAGCATCTCTTTAATAATACTTCCTGTATAATATAAACTGACCTGGGATCATTAACTCTGGGACTACTGCATCTCTTTAATAATACTTCCTGTATAATATAAACTGACCTGGGATCATTAACTCTGGGACTAATACATCTCTTTAATAATACTTCCTGTATAATATAAACTGACCTGGGATCATTAACTCTGAGACCACTACATCTCTTTAGTAATACTTCCTGTATAATATAAACTGACCTGGGATCATTAACTCTGGGACAACTACATCTCTTTAATAATACTTCCTGTATAATATAAACTGACCTGGGATCATTAACTCTGGGACTACTGCATCTCTTTAATAATACTTCCTGTATAATATAAACTGACCTGGGATCATTAACTCTGGGACTACTACATCTCTTTAATAATACTTCCTGTATAATATAAACTGACCTGGGATCATTAACTCTGGGACTACTGCATCTCTTTAATAATACTTCCTGTATAATATAAACTGACCTGGGATCATTAACTCTGGGACTAATACATCTCTTTAATAATACTTCCTGTATAATATAAACTGACCTGGGATCATTAACTCTGGGACTACTACATCTCTTTAATAATACTTCCTGTATAATATAAACTGACCTGGGATCATTAACTCTGGGACTACTACATCTCTTTAATAATACTTCCTGTATAATATAAACTGACCTGGGATCATTAACTCTGAGACTACTACATCTCTTTAGTAATACTTCCTGTATAATATAAACTGACCTGGGATCATTAACTCTGGGACTACTGCATCTCTATCTGTATTTCAATGTAAAGCATCTCTTTAATAATACTTCCTGTATAATATAAACTGACCTGGGATCATTAACTCTGGGACTACTGCATCTCTTTAATAATACTTCCTGTATAATATAAACTGACCTGGGATCATTAACTCTGGGACTACTACATCTCTTTAGTAATACTTCCTGTATAATATAAACTGACCTGGGATCATTAACTCTGGGACTACTACATCTCTTTAATAATACTTCCTGTATAATATAAACTGACCTGGGATCATTAACTCTGAGACTACTGCATCTCTTTAATAATACTTCCTGTATAATATAAACTGACCTGGGATCATTAACTCTGGGACTAATACATCTCTTTAATAATACTTCCTGTATAATATAAACTGACCTGGGATCATTAACTCTGAGACCACTACATCTCTTTAGTAATACTTCCTGTATAATATAAACTGACCTGGGATCATTAACTCTGGGACAACTACATCTCTTTAATAATACTTCCTGTATAATATAAACTGACCTGGGATCATTAACTCTGGGACTACTGCATCTCTTTAATAATACTTCCTGTATAATATAAACTGACCTGGGATCATTAACTCTGGGACTACTACATCTCTTTAATAATACTTCCTGTATAATATAAACTGACCTGGGCTCATTAACTCTGGGACTACTGCATCTCTTTAATAATACTTCCTGTATAATATAAACTGACCTGGGATCATTAACTCTGGGACTAATACATCTCTTTAATAATACTTCCTGTATAATATAAACTGACCTGGGATCATTAACTCTGGGACTACTACATCTCTTTAATAATACTTCCTGTATAATATAAACTGACCTGGGATCATTAACTCTGGGACTACTACATCTCTTTAATAATACTTCCTGTATAATATAAACTGACCTGGGATCATTAACTCTGGGACTACTGCATCTCTTTAATAATACTTCCTGTATAATATAAACTGACCTGGGATCATTAACTCTGGGACTACTACATCTCTTTAATAATACTTCCTGTATAATATAAACTGACCTGGGATCATTAACTCTGGGACTACTGCATCTCTATCTGTATTTCAATGTAAAGCATCTCTTTAATAATACTTCCTGTATAATATAAACTGACCTGGGATCATTAACTCTGGGACTACTACATCTCTTTAGTAATACTTCCTGTATAATATAAACTGACCTGGGATCATTAACTCTGGGACTACTGCATCTCTATCTGTATTTCAATGTAAAGCATCTCTTTAATAATACTTCCTGTATAATATAAACTGACCTGGGATCATTAACTCTGGGACTACTACATCTCTTTAATAATACTTCCTGTATAATATAAACTGACCTGGGATCATTAACTCTGGGACTACTACATCTCTTTAATAATACTTCCTGTATAATATAAACTGACCTGGGATCATTAACTCTGGGACTACTACATCTCTTTAATAATACTTCCTGTATAATATAAACTGACCTGGGATCATTAACTCTGGGACTACTGCATCTCTTTAATAATACTTCCTGTATAATATAAACTGACCTGGGATCATTAACTCTGAGACTACTACATCTCCTTAATAATACTTCCTGTATAATATAAACTGACCTGGGATCATTAACTCTGGGACTACTACATCTCTTTAATAATACTTCCTGTATAATATAAACTGACCTGGGATCATTAACTCTGAGACTACTACATCTCTTTAGTAATACTTCCTGTATAATATAAACTGACCTGGGATCATTAACTCTGGGACTACTACATCTCCTTAATAATACTTCCTGTATAATATAAACTGACCTGGGATCATTAACTCTGAGACTACTACATCTCTTTAATAATACTTCCTGTATAATATAAACTGACCTGGGATCATTAACTCTGAGACTACTACATCTCCTTAATAATACTTCCTGTATAATATAAACTGACCTGGGATCATTAACTCTGGGACTACTACATCTCTTTAATAATACTTCCTGTATAATATAAACTGACCTGGGATCATTAACTCTGGGACTACTACATCTCTATCTGTATTTCAATGTAAAGCATCTCTTTAATAATACTTCCTGTTGACCTGACCTCTCACCTCTGATCATGCTGTGCCCTCCGTGTCAGCCAGTTCAGATGTGGCAGGGGTTCACCGACACAGCTTATATAACCTAGAAGATTTAGGGAGAAGGGGGAGAGGGATGAAGTGAAGGAGAGAGACTGTTATTGTGTGTGTGGGGTCTCACCTGGTGTCCACACTAAGTGGCACACTACAGAGTACTTTATGCTGAAAAACAGACACATGAGGACAAAACAATAGAAGATAATGTCATTATCAGACATGAATACCACTTGATGATAACTTGATCATTTGAATCAGCTGTGTAGTGCTAAGGCAAAAACAAAAATGTGCACAGGTGTTCGGAGCATTCCGATATGCCACAGCTGGTGAGGTGTCAGGTTCGCCTCTGTACTTTAAAGGGGGATTATTCCAACTCTCTGTGAAATGCTGCAGATCTGCCCACAGACGAGGTAGGAACGACAGGTCAAGGTATCCTTCTTCCTCCAAACTGTGCATGTGAGACAGGTTCCATGTACAACAAGACAGGCAGAGAGGAAGAGAGAAAAAGAACAGTTTAATTACCTCTGGTTATGGGCACTTTTGCGAGCATTGACGCTTCCACGGCCTGTTCCTCAGACAGGGAACATCTGGCAATATCTACATGTTCGACCCCTTGATCAGCTCGCACTCTGAAAGTAATACAAATATATATTTTTTTGTAGATTTGAAAACAATAACTGAGATATGACTGTTCAATCTAAAGCAGCAGATGTCATTTTCAGGATACGTCAACACAGCCCAGAAAGCTGAACACCAGACTGGTGTTGTGGTACGATACGTCAATACAGCCCAGAAAGATTAACACCAGACTGGTGTTGTGGTACGATACGTCAATACAGCCCAGAAAGCTGAACACCAGACTGGTGTTGTGGTACGATACGTCAATACAGCCCAGAAAGATTAACAACAGACTGTTGTTGTGGTTGTTCATTAGGTGATGGGACATATTCTTTACACCAGACTGGTGTTGTGGTTGTTCATTAGGTGATGGGACATATTCTTTACACCAGACTGGTATTGTGGTTGTTCATTAGGTGATGGGACATATTCTTTACACCAGACTGGTATTGTGGTTGTTCATTAGGTGGTGGGACATATTCTTTACACCAGACTGGTATTGTGGTTGTTCATTAGGTGATGGGACATATTCTTTACACCAGACTGGTATTGTGGTTGTTCATTAGGTGATGGGACATATTCTTTACACCAGACTGGTATTGTGGTTGTTCATTAGGTGATGGGACATATTCTTTACACCAGACTGGTATTGTGGTTGTTCATTAGGTGATGGGACATATTCTTTACACCAGACTGGTATTTTGGTTGTTCATTAGGTGATGGGACATATTCTTTACACCAGACTGGTATTGTGGTTGTTCATTAGGTGATGGGACATATGCAATATGAATACAAAATAATATACTTACCTGTTGTATCTTGAAAAAAAGCATTGGAATTAAAAGATACGTGTTTAACCTGCTTCATTATTTATGTGTTACCAGTTGATGAACAACTCAAATTTCATACATCATTGAACATTTGTCTTCGAATAAGTAAGAATTAACTTATTAGATTTGATGGAGACATTATACATCTTAGTACCTTATCAATGTGTGATTTGTATCAGTGGGGATGAGAGACAGGGGAGCAGGAACAGAGTATCTTTGCCGAGCAATACAACGAAGCTGGATCATTCTGGGAATGATACCTGCACCATCTAAACGCTACGAAGACTCCCTAACTCTTCTTCATTGTACACGATGGCCCATCTTAAAGCCGGCATGGGGCACCATCTACACGCTGCGAAGACTCCCTAACTCTTCGCCATAGTACACGATGGCCCATTGCTCTGAGACTTCCTTTGACCATCTTAAAGCCTGCATGGGGCATCCTCGCCTTAATGGCTCTGACTTTCTGGTCTAACTCTTCATCTGACATATCAGAATAGCATTCCCTGACAGACATATTGTGTTCTTTCATCCTTCTGTAAACAAAGCTAACCGTTACACTGTCATGAAATACGATTATACATCGACTATGAAACAAATAGGACATGGCTTATGAGCTGAAAGACAGTTAGATGAATTCAACGGAAAATGGCCAGAACAGGCGTTCGTAGCTAAATGCTTTGATTAGCTATAGTATGTAGTATGTAGTATGTAGTACGTAGTACATAGTGTGTAGTATGTAGTATGTAGTATGTAGTCCTATAGTATGTAGTATGTAGTCCTATAGTATGTAGTATGTAGTATGTAGTACGTAGTATGTAGTATGTAGTATGTAGTATGTAGTACGTAGCATGTAGTATGTAGTATGTAGTCCTATAGTATGTAGTATGTAGTATGTAGTATGTAGTACGTAGTATGTAGTGTGTAGTATGTAGTATGTAGTCCTATAGTATGTAGTATGTAGTCCTATAGTATGTAGTATGTAGTATGCAGTCCTATAGTATGTAGTATGTAGTATGTAGTACGTAGTATGTAGTATGTAGTATGTAGTACGTAGCATGTAGTATGTCGTCCTATAGTATGTAGTATGTAGTATGTAGTATGTAGTACGTAGTATGTAGTGTGTAGTATGTAGTATGTAGTCCTATAGTATGTAGTATGTAGTCCTATAGTATGTAGTATGTAGTATGTAGTCCTATAGTATGTAGTACGTAGTATGTAGTATGTCGTCCTATAGTATGTAGTATGTAGTATGTAGTCCTATAGTATGTAGTATGTAGTATGTAGTCCTATAGTATGTAGTATGTAGTATGTAGTACGTAGCATGTAGTATGTCGTCCTATAGTATGTAGTATGTAGTATGTAGTATGTAGTACGTAGTATGTAGTATGTAGTATGTAGTACGTAGTATGTAGTATGTAGTATGTCGACCTATAGTATGTAGTCCTATAGTATGTAGTATGTAGTATGTAGTACGTAGTATGTAGTATGTAGTACGTAGTATGTAGTATGTAGTATGTCGACCTATAGAATGTAGTCCTATAGTATGTAGTATGTAGTATGTAGTCCTATAGTATGTAGTATGTAGTATGTAGTCATATAGTATGTAGTATGTAGTATGTAGTCCTATAGTATGTAGTATGTAGTATGTAGTACGTAGTATGTAGTATGTAGTCCTATAGTATGTAGTATGTAGTATGTAGTATGTAGTACGTAGTATGTAGTATGTAGTATGTAGTACGTAGTATGTAGTATGTAGTATGTCGACCTATAGTATGTAGTCCTATAGTATGTAGTATGTAGTATGTAGTCCTATAGTATGTAGTATGTAGTATGTAGTCCTATAGTATGTAGTATGTAGTATGTAGTACGTAGTATGTAGTATGTAGTATGTATTACGTAGCATGTAGTATGTAGTCCTATAGTATGTAGTATGTAGTATGTAGTATGTAGTACGTAGTATGTAGTATGTAGTATGTAGTACGTAGTATGTAGTATGTAGTATGTCGACCTATAGTATGTAGTCCTATAGTATGTAGTATGTAGTATGTAGTATGTAGTACGTAGTATGTAGTATGTAGTATGTAGTACGTAGTATGTAGTATGTAGTATGTCGACCTATAGTATGTAGTCCTATAGTATGTAGTACGTAGTATGTAGTATGTAGTACGTAGTATGTAGTGTGTAGTATGTAGTCCTATAGTATGTAGTCCTATAGTATGTAGTATGTAGTATGTCGACCTATAGTATGTAGTCCTATAGTATGTAGTATGTAGTATGTAGTATCTAGTCCTATAGTATGTAGTATGTAGTATGTAGTATGTAGTATGTAGTCCTATAGTATGTAGTATGTAGTCCTATAGTATGTAGTATGTAGTCCTATAGTATGTAGTATGTAGTATGTAGTATGTAGTGTGTAGTACGTAGTATGTAGTGTGTAGTATGTAGTCCTATAGTATGTAGTCCTATAGTATGTAGTATGTAGTATGTAGTATGTAGTCCTATAGTATGTAGTATGTAGTCCTATAGTATGTAGTATGTAGTATGTAGTACGTAGTACGTAGTATGTAGTATGTAGTATGTAGTATGTAGTACGTAGTATGTAGTATGTAGTATGTAGTCCTATAGTATGTAGTATGTAGTATGTAGTATGTAGTACGTAGTATGTAGTATGTAGTATGTAGTGTGTAGTATGTAGTCCTATAGTATGGAGTATGTAGTATGTAGTATGTAGTACGTAGTATGTAGTATGTAGTATGTAGTATGTAGTACGTAGTATGTAGTATGTAGTATGTCGACCTATAGTGTGTAGTCCTATAGTATGTAGTATGTAGTATGTAGTATGTAGTCCTATAGTATGTAGTATGTAGTCCTATAGTATGTAGTATCTAGTCCTATAGTATGTAGTATGTAGTCCTATAGTATGTAGTATGTAGTCCTATAGTATGTAGTATGTAGTCCTATAGTATGTAGTATGTAGTCCTATAGTATGTAGTATGTAGTCCTATAGTATGTATTATGTAGTCCTATGGTATGTAGTATGTAGTCCTATAGTATGTAGAATTTAGTCCTATAGTATGTAGTATGTAGCCCTATAGTATGTAGAATGTAGTCCTATAGTATGTAGTATGTAGTATGTAGTCCTATGGTATGTAGTATGTAGTCCTATAGTATGTAGTATGTAGTCCTATAGTATGTAGTATGTAGTCCTATAGTATGTAGTATGTAGTCCTATAGTATGTAGTATGTAGTCCTATGGTATGTAGTATGTATTCCTATAGTATGTAGTATCTAGTCCTATAGTATGTAGTATGTAGTCCTATAGTATGTAGTATGTAGTCCTATAGTATGTAGTATGTGGTCCTATAGTATGTAGTATGTAGTCCTATAGTATGTAGTATCTAGTCCTATAGTATGTAGTATGTAGTCCTATAGTATGTAGTATGTAGTCCTATAGTATGTAGTATGTAGCCCTATAGTATGTAGTATTTAGTCCTATAGTATGTAGTATGTAGTCCTATAGTATGTAGTATGTAGTCCTATAGTATGTAGTATGTAGTCCTATAGTATGTAGTCTGAGGGGTGGCCAGTCCTCTTCTGGCTGTGTCGTGTGGAGATTATAAGAGGACATGGCCAGTTAAGGCCAGATTGTTCTTCAAGATGTTCAAATGTTCATAAATGACCAACAGGGTCCGATAATAATAATCACAGTGGTTGTCGAGCGTGCAAAAGGTCAGCACCTCAGGAGTAAATGTCATTTGGCTACTCATAGCCAAGCATTCAGAGGTCGAGACAGTAGGTGCGGTAGAGACAGAGAGAGAGTTGAAAGCAGCTGTTCCCGGACAAGGTGAACAGGTCAGCGTTCCCTAGCCATAGGCATTACAGCTAAAACTGGAGCAGCAGCATGACCAGGTGGACTGGGGACAATCAGGACTCATTGGGCCAGGTAGTCCTGAGGCATGGTCCTAGGGCTCAGGTCCTCCGGGAGGGGAGGGAGAGAGATTTAGAGAAGCATTCTTAAATTTACACAGGACACCAGATAAGACAAGAGAATTACACCAGATATAACAGACTGACCATAGCCCCCCTGCACATAGACTATTGCAGCATAGATAGTGGAGACTGAGACAGGGGGGGGGGGGGGGGGGGGGGGGGGGGGTCGGGGGACTCTGTGGCCCCGTCCGATGATACCCCCAGACAGGGACAACCAGGCAGGATATATAATGTCCTATAGTATATACATTTGAAGTTGGACGTTTACATACACTTAGGTTGGAGTCATTAAACCTCGTTTTTCAACCACTCGTTTTTCAACCACACAAATGTCTTGTTAACAAACTATAGTTTTGGCAAGTCGGTTAGGACATCTACTTTGTGCATGACACAAGTTATTTTTCCAATAATTGTTTTCATACAGATTATTTCACTTATAATTCACTGTATCACAATTCCAGTGGGTCAGAAGTTTACATACACTAAGTTAACTGTGCCTTTAAACAGCTTGGAACATTCCAGAAGATGATGTCATGGCTTTAGAAGCTTCTGACATAATTTGAGTCAATTGGAGGTGTACCTGTGGATATATTTCAAGGCCTACCTTCAAACTCAGTGCCTCTTTGCTTGACATCATGGGAAAATCAAAAGAAATCAGCCAAGACCTCTGAGAAAAAATTGTAGAACTCCACAAGTCTGGTTCATACTTGGGTGCAATTTCCAAACGACTAAAGGTACCACGTTCATCTGTACAAACAATAGTACTCAAGTATAAACACCATGGGACCACGCAGCCGTCATACCGCTCAGGAAGGAGACGCGTTCTGTCTCCTAGAGATGAACGTAATTTGGTGCGAAAAGTGCGACTCAATCCCAGAACAACAGGAAAGGACCTTGTGAAGATGCTGGAGGAAACAGGTACAAAAGTATCTATATCCACAGTAAAACGAGTCCTATATCGACATAACCTGAAAGGCCGCACAGCAAGGAAGAAGCCACTGCTCCAAAACCGCCATAAAAAAGCCAGACTACGGTTTGCAACTGCACATGGGAACAAAGATCGTACTTTTTGAAGAAATGTCCTCTGGTCTGATGAAACAAAAATAGAACTGTTTGGCCATAATGACCATCGTTATGTTTAGAGGAAAAAGGGGGGGGGGGGGGGGCTTGCAAGCCGAAGAACACCATCCTAACCATGGAGCACGGGGGTGGCAGCATCATGTTGTGGGGGTGCTTTGCTGCAGGAGGGACTGGTGCACTTCACAAAATAGATGGCGTCATGAGGCAGGAAAATTCTGTGGATATATTGAAGCAACATCTCAAGACATCAGTCAATAAGTGAAAGCTTGGTCGCAAATGGGTCTTCCAAATGGACAATGACCCCAAGCATACTTCCAAAGTTGTGGCAAAATGGCTTAAGGACAACAAAGTCAAGGTATTGGAGTGGCCATCACAAAGCCCTGACCTCAATCCTATAGAAAATGTGTGGGCAGAACTGAAAAAGCATGTGTGAGCAAGGAGGCCTACAAACCTGACTCAGTTACACCAGCTCTGTCACGAGGAATGGGCCAAAATTTGTCCCAAGTTTGTCCCAAGTTCGACAATTTAAAGGCAATGCTACCAAGTACTAATTGAGTGTATGTAAACTTTACTCCACCGCACGAACCCGAGGGGGGAGACAAAACCGGACAGGAAGATCACGTCTGTGACTCAACCCTCTCAAGTGACGCACCCCTCCTAGGGACGGTATGAGAGAGCCCCAGTAAGCCAGTGACTCAGCCCCTGTGATAGGGTTAGAGGCAGAGAATCCCAGTGGAAAGAGGGGTACCGGCCAGGCAGAGACAGCAAGGGCGGTTCGTTGCTCCAGAGCCTTTCCGTTCACCTTCCCACTCCTGGGCCAGACTACACTCAATCATATGACCCACTGAAGAGATGAGTCTTCAGTAAAGACTTAAAGGTTGAGACCGAGTTTGCGTCTCTGACATGGGTAGACAGACCATTCCATAACAATGGAGCTCTATAGGAGAAAGCCCTGCCTCCAGCTGTTTGCTTAGAAATTCTAGGGACAATTAGGAGGCCTGCGTCTTGTGACCGTAGCGTACGTGTAGGTATGTACGGCAGGACCAAATCAGAGAGATAGGTAGGAGCAAGCCCATGTAATGCTTTGTAGGTTAGCAGTAAAACCTTGAAATCAGCCCAAGCTCCTGAATGGAAGGAGAGGACGCATCTATTCAGCCACAACAGGTGAAGTATTTTATATGGGTGTCCTGTCCCTACTGTTAACATTCTGCATCTGAGTCATATCACTTAAGATGAATGCACTAAACAGTTGCTCTGGTTAAGAGCGTCAGTTAAATGGCAAACTTTGTTGTGTAAGTTGTTCAAGGTTTCTAAGGTATCTGACACACACACACACACACACACACACACACACACACACACACACACACACACACACACACACACACACACACACACACACACACACACACACACACACACACACACACACACACACACACACACACACACACACACATTAAAACTCCCCAGTAGTGTAAGTTAGGGCATAATATTAGGTGTCTAGTACCCCTCTCCTTGTAGCCTGTACCTGTTAACTGTATAGTACCCCTCTCCTTGTAGCCTGTACCTGCTAACTATCTAGAACCCCTCTCCTTGTAGCCTGTACCTGCTAACTGTCTAGAACCCCTCTCCTTGTAGTCTGTACCTGCTAACTGTCTAGAACCCCTCTCCTTGTAGCCTGTACCTGTTAACTGTCTAGAACCCCTCTCCTTGTAGCCTGTACCTGCTAACTGTCTAGAACCCCTCTCCTTGTAGTCTGTACCTGCTAACTGTCTAGAACCCCTCTCCTTGTAGCCTGTACCTGTTAACTGTCTAGAACCCCTCTCCTTGTAGCCTATACATGCTAACTGTCTAGAACCCCTCTCCTTGTAGCCTGTACCTGCTAACTGTCTAGAACCCCTCTCCTTGTAGCCTGCACCTGCTAACTGTCTAGTACCCCTCTCCTTGTAGCCTGTAGCTGCTAACTGTCTAGTACCCTTCTCCTTGTAGCCTGTACTTGTTAACAGTCTAGTACCCCTCTCCTTGTAGCCTGTACCTGTTAACTGTCTAGTACCCCTCTCCTTGTAGCCTGTACCTGTTAACTGTCTAGTACCCCTCTCCTTGTAGCCTGTACCTGCTAACTATCTAGAACCCCTCTCCTTGTAGCCTGTACCTGCTAACTGTCTAGTACCCCTCTCCGTGTAGCCTGTACCTGTTAACTGTTTAGTACCCCTCTCCTTGTAGCCTGTACCTGCTGTCTAGTACCCCTCTCCTTGTAGCCTGTACCTGCTAACTGTCTAGAACCCCTCTCCTTGTAGTCTGTATCTGTTAACTGTCTAGAACCCCTCTCCTTGTAGCCTGTACCTGTTAACTGTCTAGAACCCTTCTCCTTGTTGCCTGTACCTGCTAACTGTCTAGAACCCCTCTCCTTGTAGCCTGTACCTGTTAACTGTCTAGTACCCCTCTCCTTGTAGCCTGTACCTCTTCACTGTCTAGAACCCCTCTCCTTGTAGCCTGTACCTGTTAACTGTCTAGTACCCCTCTCATTGTAGCCTGTACCTGCTAACTGTCTAGAACCCCTCTCCTTGTAGCCTGTACCTGTTAACTGTCTAGAACCCCTCTCCTTGTAGCCTGTACCTGCTAACTGTCTAGAACCCCTCTCCTTGTAGCCTGTACCTGTTAACTGTCTAGAACCCCTCTCCTTGTAGCCTGTACCTGTTAACTGTCTAGTACCCCTCTCCTTGTAGCCTGTACCTGTTAACTGTCTAGAACCCCTCTCCTTGTAGCCTGTACCTGCTAACTGTCTAGAACCCCTCTCCTTGTAGTCTGTACCTGCTAACTGTCTAGAACCCCTCTCCTTGTAGCCTGTACCTGTTAACTGTCTAGAACCCCTCTCCTTGTAGTCTGTACCTGCTAACTGTCTAGAACCCCTCTCCTTGTAGCCTGTACCTGCTAACTGTCTAGAACCCCTCTCCTTGTAGCCTGCACCTGCTAACTGTCTAGTACCCCTCTCCTTGTAGCCTGTAGCTGCTAACTGTCTAGTACCCTTCTCCTTGTAGCCTGTACTTGTTAACAGTCTAGTACCCCTCTCCTTGTAGCCTGTACCTGTTAACTGTCTAGTACCCCTCTCCTTGTAGCCTGTACCTGTTAACTGTCTAGTACCCCTCTCCTTGTAGCCTGTACCTGTTAACTGTCTAGAACCCCTCTCCTTGTAGCCTGTACCTGTTAACTGTCTAGTACCCCTCTCCTTGTAGCCTGTACCTGTTAACTGTTTAGTACCCCTCTCCTTGTAGCCTGTACCTGCTGTCTAGTACCCCTCTCCTTGTAGCCTGTACCTGCTAACTGTCTAGAACCCCTCTCCTTGTAGTCTGTATCTGTTAACTGTCTAGAACCCCTCTCCTTGTAGCCTGTACCTGTTAACTGTCTAGAACCCCTCTCCTTGTTGCCTGTACCTGCTAACTGTCTAGAACCCCTATCCTTGTAGCCTGTACCTGTTAACTGTCTAGAACCCCTCTCCTTGTAGCCTGTACCTCTTCACTGTCTAGAACCCCTCTCCTTGTAGCCTGTACCTGTTAACTGTCTAGAACCCCTCTCCATGTAGCCTGTACCTGTTAACTGTCTAGAACCCCTCTCCTTGTAGTCTGTATCTGTTAACTGTCTAGAACCCCTCTCCTTGTAGCCTGTACCTGTTAACTGTCTAGAACCCCTCTCCTTGTAGCCTGTACCTTCTAACTGTCTAGAACCCCTCTCCTTGTAGCCTGCACCTGCTAACTGTCTAGAACCCCTCTCCTTGTAGTCTGTACCTGTTAACTGTCTAGAACCCCTCTCCTTGTAGCCTGTACCTGCTATCTGTCTAGAACCCCTCTCCTTGTAGCCTGTACCTGTTAACTGTTTAGTACCCCTCTCCTTGTAGCCCGTACCTGCTGTCTAGTACCCCTCTCCTTGTAGCCTGTACCTGCTAACTGTCTAGAACCCCTCTCCTTGTAGCCTTTACCTGTTAACTGTCTAGTACCCCTCTCCTTGTAGCCTATACCTTTTAACTGTCTGTCTAGTACCCCTCTCCTTTTAGCCTGTACCTGTTAACCGTAAATCCCTCATAGTCAAAACCATAACCTCCTCATAGTCAAAACCATAACCCCCTCATTGTCAGCACCGTAACCCCCTCTTAGTCAACACCATAACCCCCTCATAGTCAACACTGTAACCCCCTCATAGTCAACACTGTAACCCCCTCATATTCCACACCGTAACCCCCTCATAGTCAACACTGTAACCCCCTCATAGTCAACACTGTAACCCCCTCATATTCCACACCGTAACCCCCTCATATTCAACACTGGAACCCCCTCATAGTCAACACTGTAACCCCCTCATATTCAACACTGTAACCCCCTCATATTCAACACCGTAACCCCCTCATATTCAACACCGTAACCCCCTCATAGTCAACACTGTAACCCCCTCATATTCAACACTGTAACCCCCTCATAGTCAACACTGTAACCCCCTCATAGTCAACACTGTAACCCCCTCATATTCAACACTGTAACCCCCTCATATTCATCACTGTAACCCCCTCATATTCAACACTGTAACCCCCTCATAGTCAACACTGTAACCCCATCATATTCAACACTGTAACCCCCTCATATTCAACACTGTAACCCCCTCATATTCAACACCGTAACCCCCTCATAGTCAACACTGTAACCCCCTCATAGTCAACACTGTAACCGCCTCATATTCAACACTGTAACCCCCTCATAGTCAAAACTGTAACCCCCTCATATTCAACACTGTAACCCCCTCATAGTCAACACTGTAACCCCCTCATATTCAACAGCATAACGTCATTAACATCCCCATAGCTCTCTAATAATCATCACCGTAACACGTGTTTTCATCGCTGCAACGCCCTCATTACCGTCCCTCAGTGCACCATGAGTAATAGACTCTGGGGCAGATTTATTCCACTCGGTCTCTCTGGTGGCAGGAAACCTGGCTTTGATGTCCCTCCTCTTCTCCCCTCTCCTCTCGCCTGGCTCCTCTTTCCCCCTTCTCTCTCTCCTGCTTTACCTCACCGCATAACAACAACACCCTTCTCTTCCCTGAGATATGAAAATACCCGAGGCAGTATATAAACAGTATCGTTACTCTAACTGAGGCAGTATAGAAACAGCATAGTTACTCTGACTGAGGCAGTATAGAAACAGCATAGTTACTCTGACTGAGGCAGTATATAAACAGTATAGCTACTCTAACTGAGGCAGTATATAAACAGCATAGTTACTCTGACTGAGGCAGTATATAAACAGCATAGTTACTCTGACTGAGGCAGTATATAAACAGCATAGTTACTCTGACTGAGGCAGTATATAAACAGCATAGTTACTCTGACTGAGGCAGTATATAAACAGCATAGCTACTCTGGCTGAGGCAGTATATAAACAGCATAGTTACTCTGACTGAGGCAGTATATAAACAGTATAGCTACTCTAACTGAGGCAGTATATAAACAGCATAGTTACTCTGACTGAGGCAGTATATAAACAGCATAGTTACTCTGACTGAGGCAGTATATAAACAGCATAGTTACTCTGACTGAGGCAGTATATAAACAGCATAGTTACTCTGACTGAGGCAGTATATAAACAGCATAGCTACTCTGGCTGAGGCAGTATATAAACAGCATAGTTACTCTGACTGAGGCAGTATATAAACAGTATCGTTACTCTGACTGAGGCAGTATATAAACAGCATAGTTACTCTGACTGAGGCAGTATATAAACAGCATAGTTACTCTGACTGAGGCAGTATATAAACAGTATCGTTACTCTGACTGAGGCAGTATATAAACAGCATAGTTACTCTAACTGAGGCAGTATATAAACAGTATCGTTACTCTGACTGAGGCAGTATATAAACAGCATAGTTACTCTGACTGAGGCAGTATATAAACAGCATAGTTACTCTGGCTGAGGCAGTATATAAACAGCATAGTTACTCTGACTGAGGCAGTATATAAACAGCATAGTTACTCTGACTGAGGCAGTATATAAACAGTATCGTTACTCTGACTGAGGCAGTATATAAACAGCATAGTTACTCTGACTGAGGCAGTATATAAACAGCATAGTTACTCTGACTGAGGCAGTATATAAACAGCATAGCTACTCTGGCTGAGGCAGTATAGAAACAGCATCGTTACTCTGACTGAGGCAGTATAGAAACAGTATAGTTACTCTAACTGAGACAGTATAGAAACAGCATAGTTACTCTGACTGAGGCAGTATATAAACAGTATAGTTACTCTAACTGAGGCAGTATAGAAACAGCATAGCTACTCTGACTGAGGCAGTATATAAACAGTATAGCTACTCTGACTGAGGCAGTATATAAACATCATAGTTACTCTGACTGAGGCAGTATAGAAACAGCATAGCTACTCTAACTGAGGCAGTATAGAAACAGCATAGCTACTCTGGCTGAGGCAGTACAGAAACAGCATCGTTACTTTGACTGAGGCAGTATTGAAACAGCATCGTTACTCTGGCTGAGGCAGTACAGAAACAGCATCGTTACTTTGACTGAGGCAGTATAGAAACAGCATAGTTACTTTGACTGAGGCAGTATTGAAACAGCATCGTTACTCTAACTGAGGCAGTATAGAAACAGCATCGTTACTTTGACTGAGGCAGTATTGAAACAGCATCGTTACTCTGGCTGTCTCAGTGTGTTTTTACGGTATGTTCCGGTGTTTCTGCAGGGACTGGATTGTAAACAGCTTGTTAACTGGGTCTACTGACCTTGACTAAGTCCTCTGTCGTTCGGCGCTATGGCAGATAAACATGTTGCTATGAAACCTGTTGGTTGCCTCAGTGTACAGCTGACAGATAAAAGTCCCCATTCAATTGACACGAGACAACATTGTTACCTCCATACAGCTGAAAGACAATGGATACAATAGAATCTCTAACACAGCAAAGGACAGAGAGGCTCTTCTTAAATGGCACCCTATTGCCTGTCATTTGATCAATTGTAATTACTTCGCTACCATTGGCCTGTTTATTACCTTGCCTCCTTACTCCATTTGCACACACTGTTTATAGATGTTGTTATTTTGTTGTGTTATTATTATTATTATTGACTGTTTGTTTGTTTACTCCATGTGTAATTCTGTGTTGTTGTTTTTGTCGCACTGCTTTGCTTTATCTTGGCCAGGTCGCAGTTGTAAATGAGAACTTGTTCTCAACTGGCCTACCTGGTTAAATAAAGGTGAATAGGGCACTACTTTAGACCAGGGCCCATAGGGAATAGGGCACTACTTTAGACCAGGGCCCATAGGGAACAGGGCACTACTTTAGACCGGGCCCATAGGGAATAGGGCACTACTTTAGACCAGGGCCCATAGGGAATAGGGCACTACTTTAGACCAGGGCCCATAGGGAATAGGGCACTACTTTAGACCAGGACCCATAGGGAATAGGGCACTACTTTAGACCAGGACCCATAGGGAATAGGGCACTACTTTAGACCAGGGACCCTCTCCCTCTTTCCCTTCCAGGCAATCTGAAACACTCACTTTCCTCAGTTCAATGATTCGGATTTTCTTCAATTATTTTTATAGATTTTTTGGTAAATTTCCTCCTCAAATATGTCAGCTTTCTGAGCTATCCAGGCAGGAGCTATCTGAGGACAGACAGGAGCTATCTGAGGACAGACAGGAGCTATCTGAGGACAGACAGGAGTTATCTGAGGACAGACAGGAGTTATAGAGTATTTATAGAGTATCTCCGAGTCTGAGAATTAGTTTATTTACAGAGAATGAAATAATGTTAGTTAGGGAGCCAAATGAACCTACTGAAGCCTTTCACGTTTGAGCCGATCGTTGCCCTCAGATCAAAGAGTTTGTTCTCGTAAAGGTAACAACACAGATATGCTGCCTGAAACACCTCAGCTAGGGGGTCGGCATAGACAGACATAAACTAGTGTGACTGGGGATGCTGACACGTAATGAGTAGGACTGTGTGTTGTAGAGATACAGCGGATGGTGATGTATTACATCCTGTCTGTCTGTCTGGATGGTGATGTATTACATCCTGTCTGTCTGTCTGGATGGTGATGTATTACATCCTGTCAGTCTGTCTGGATGGTGAAATATTACATCCTGTCTGTCTGGATGGTGATGTATTACATCCTGTCAGTCTGTCTGTCTGGATGGTGATGTATTACATCCTGTCTGTCTGGATGGTGATGTATTACATCCTGTCAGTCTGGATGGTGATGTATTACATCCTGTCTGTCTGGATGGTGACTGTATTACATCATGTCTGTCTGTCTGTCTGGATGGTGATGTATTACATCCTGTCTGTCTGTCTGGATGGTGATGTATTACATCCTGTCAGTCTGTCTGGATGGTGATGTATTACATCCTGTCTGTCTGGATGGTGATGTATTACATCCTGTCAGTCTGTCTGGATGGATGGTGATGTATTACATCCTGTCTGTCTGTCTGGATGGTGATGTATTACATCCTGTCAGTCTGTCTGGATGGTGATGTATTACATCCTGTCTGTCTGGATGGTGATGTATTACATCCTGTCAGTCTGTCTGGATGGTGAAATATTACATCCTGTCTGTCTGGATGGTGATGTATTACATCCTGTCTGTCTGTCTGGATGGTGATGTATTACATCCTGTCAGTCTGGATGGTGATGTATTACATCCTGTCAGTCTGTCTGGATAGTGATGTATTACATCCTGTCTGTCTGGATGGTGATGTATTACATCCTGTCAGTCTGGATGGTGATGTATTACATCCTGTCTGTCTGTCTGGATGGTGATGTATTACATCCTGTCAGTCTGTCTGGATGGTGATGTATTACATCCTGTCTGTCTGGATGGTGATGTATTACATCCTGTCAGTCTGTCTGGATGGTGATGTATTACATCCTGTCTGTCTGGATGGTGATGTATTACATCCTGTCTGTCTGTCTGGATGGTGATGTATTACATCCTGTCTGTCTGTCTGGATGGTGATGTATTACATCCTGTCAGTCTGTCTGGATGGTGATGTATTACATCCTGTCTGTCTGGATGGTGATGTATTACATCCTGTCAGTCTGTCTGGATGGATGGTGATGTATTACATCCTGTCTGTCTGTCTGGATGGTGATGTATTACATCCTGTCAGTCTGTCTGGATGGTGATGTATTACATCCTGTCTGTCTGGATGGTGATGTATTACATCCTGTCAGTCTGTCTGGATGGTGAAATATTACATCCTGTCTGTCTGGATGGTGATGTATTACATCCTGTCTGTCTGTCTGGATGGTGATGTATTACATCCTGTCAGTCTGGATGGTGATGTATTACATCCTGTCAGTCTGTCTGGATAGTGATGTATTACATCCTGTCTGTCTGGATGGTGATGTATTACATCCTGTCAGTCTGGATGGTGATGTATTACATCCTGTCTGTCTGTCTGGATGGTGATGTATTACATCCTGTCAGTCTGTCTGGATGGTGATGTATTACATCCTGTCTGTCTGGATGGTGATGTATTACATCCTGTCAGTCTGTCTGGATGGTGATGTATTACATCCTGTCTGTCTGGATGGTGATGTATTACATCCTGTCTGTCTGTCTGGATGGTGATGTATTACATCCTGTCAGTCTGTCTGGATGGTGATGTATTACATCCTGTCTGTCTGTCTGGATGGTGATGTATTACATCCTGTCTGTCTGGATGGTGATGTATTACATCCTGTCTGTCTGGATGGTGATGTATTACATCCTGTCAGTCTGTCTGGATGGTGAAATATTACATCCTGTCTGTCTGTCTGGATGGTGATGTATTACATCCTGTCTGTCTGGATGGTGATGTATTACATCCTGTCAGTCTGTCTGGATAGTGATGTATTACATCCTGTCTGTCTGGATGGTGATGTATTACATCCTGACTGTCTGGATGGTGATGTATTACATCCTGTCAGTCTGTCTGGATGGTGAAATATTACATCCTGTCTGTCTGTCTGGATGGTGATGTATTACATCCTGACTGTCTGGATGGTGATGTATTACATCCTGTCAGTCTGTCTGGATGGTGATGTATTACATCCTGCCAGTCTGTCTGTCTGGATGGTGATGTATTACATCCTGTCTGTCTGGATGGTGATGTATTACATCCTGACTGTCTGGATGGTGATGTATTACATCCTGTCAGTCTGTCTGGATAGTGATGTATTACATCCTGTCTGTCTGGATGGTGATGTATTACATCCTGACTGTCTGGATGGTGATGTATTACATCCTGTCAGTCTGTCTGGATGGTGAAATATTACATCCTGTCTGTCTGTCTGGATGGTGATGTATTACATCCTGACTGTCTGGATGGTGATGTATTACATCCTGTCAGTCTGTCTGGATGGTGATGTATTACATCCTGCCAGTCTGTCTGTCTGGATGGTGATGTATTACATCCTGTCTGTCTGGATGGTGATGTATTACATCCTGTAATTTAAAATGTCGCTGACCGTATTTCAAATAAACATTTGTTGACGATCAAAATCCTAAATATAGAGACGTTTTTATGTTAAATGCACATGTTTAGTATTAGTCGATTGAATACATCTCTTTGCTTAGTTTGACTTCCTAAAGTAAATTGTTTCTTTGGTTGCTTTTGCTGGTATAATTGGTGTTGGTAGATACACAGCGTTATTTGACGGTAATTGGGACGATGACCAATGTAACCTATTTTTGTCGGTGTTGTATGTCACAGTAGGACAGGACCAATACCGTGTGTAATGTACTGGAAGAACTAGGCAAACGTTCACTCTGTTCTCATTCATTTACATTACACAGGCGTTGTAATTCTCCCTCCCTGCTCTGTTGCTATAGCGTCTGTTGCCGTAGCGGCTGTTGCCATAGTGTCTGTTGCTATAGCGTCTGTTGCTATAGTGTCTGTTGCTATAGTGTCTGTTGCTATAGCGTCTGTTGCTATAGTGTCTGTTGCTATAGTGTCTGTTGCTATAGTGTATGTTGCTATAGTGTATGTTGCTATAGTGTCTGTTCCTATAGCGTCTGTTACTATAGTGTATGTTGCTATAGTGTCTGTTGCTATAGTGTCTGTTGCTATAGTGTCTGTTGCTATAGTGTATGTTGCTATAGTGTCTGTTCCTATAGTGTCTGTTGCTATAGTGTATGTTGCTATAGTGTCTGTTGCTATAGTGTCTGTTGCCATAGTGTCTTTTGCAATAGCGTCTGTTGCTGTAGCGTCTATTGCTATAACGTATGTTGCTATAGTGTCTGTGCGTCTGTTGCCGTAGCGTCTGTTGCCGTAGCGTCTGTTGCTATAGCGTCTGTTGCTACAGTGTCTGTTGCTATAGCGTTTGTTGCCTAGCGGCTGTTGCCATAGCGTCTGTTGCTATAGTGTCTGTTGCCATAGTGTCTTTTGCAATAGCGTCTGTTGCTGTAGCGTCTATTGCTATAACGTATGTTGCTATAGTGTCTGTGTGTCTGTTGCCGTAGCGTCTGTTGCCGTAGCGTCTGTTGCTATAGCGTCTGTTGCTACAGTGTCTGTTGCTATAGCGTCTGTTGCCTAGCGGCTGTTGCCATAGCGTCTGTTGCTATAGTGTCTGTTGCTATAGTGTCTGTTGCTATAACGTATGTTGCTACAGTGTCTGTTGCTATAGTGTCTGTTGCTATAGTGTATGTTGCTATAGTGTCTGTTCCTATAGCCTCTGTTGCTATAGTGTCTGTTGCTATAGCGTCTGTTGCTATAGTGTCTGTTGCTATAGTGTATGATGCTATAGTGTCTGTTGCCATAGTGTCTGTTGCTATAGTGTATGTTGCTATAGTGTCTGTTGCTATAGTGTATGTTGCTATAGTGTCTGTTGCTATAGTGTATGTTGCCATAGTATCTTTTGCAATTGCGTCTGTTGCTGTAGCGTCCTTTGCTATAACGTATGTTGCTATAGTGTCTGTGCGTTTGTTGTAGTAGCGTCTGTTGCCGTAGCGTCTATTGCTATAATGTCTGTTGCTATAGTGTCTGTTGCTATAGTGTCTGTTGCTATAGTGTCTGTTGCTATAGCGTCTGGTGCTATAGTGTCTGTTGCTATAGTGTATGATGCTATAGTGTCTGTTCCTATAGCGTCTGTTGCCATAGTGTCTTTTTCAATAGCGTCTGTTGCTGTAGCGTCCTTTGCTATAACGTATGTTGCTATAGTGTCTGTGCGTTTGTTGCCGTAGCGTCTGTTGCCGTAGCGTCTGTTGCCGTAGCGTCTGTTGCTCTCTGTATGGGACTTTAACTCTTATTCAAGGCAGATTCAAATGAACAACAGCTATGTAGGACATTTGATATTAGCTATGAATATACAGTATGCACTTACTTTGATGTCCTTTGCTTTTCTGAAACTCTCCCACACAAAAAACATTACTCACCTGGAGAAGTGGGGGCTTGGTTACACTCGTTGGTTACTGTCACAAATTAGACAGGAATGTAGCCTATATTTCTGAAGTTGAATCTGTGAAGCCTGTAAGAATCTCTGAATTTTAATCTGTGAAGCCTGTAAGAATCTCTGAAGTTGAATCTGTGAAGCCTGTAAGAATCTCTGAATTTTAATCTGTGAAGCCTGTAAGAATCTCTGAAGTTGAATCTGTGAAGCCTGTAAGAATCTCTGAATTTTAATCTGTGAAGCCTGTAAGAATCTCTGAATTTTAATCTGTGAAGCCTGTAAGAATCTTTGAATTTTAATCTGTGAAGCCTGTAAGAATCTTTGAATTTTAATCTGTGAAGCCTGTAAGAATTCCTTAATTTTAATCTGTGAAGCCTGTAAGAATCTCTGAAGTTGAATCTGTGAAGCATGTAAGAATCTCTGAAGTTGAATCTGTGAAGCCTGTAAGAATCTCTGAAGTTGAATCTGTGAAGCCTGTAAGAATCTCTGAAGTTGAGTCTGTGAAGCCTGTAAGAATCTCTGAATTTTAATCTGTGAAGCCTGTAAGAATCTCTGAAGTTGAATCTGTGAAGCCTGTAAGAATCTCTGAAGTTGAATCTGTGAAGCCTGTAAGAATCTCTGAAGTTGAATCTGTGAAGCCTGTAAGAATCTCTGAATTTTAATCTGTGAAGCCTGTAAGAATCTCTGAAGTTGAATCTGTGAAGCCTGTAAGAATCTTTGATACACTAATGGTGCTCATCCTGCATTTGAGACACATCTTAGAGGAGCTGCATTTCAAGGGTGTTAGAGACCAGTGACTTGAAGTGAAAAAATATATAAATAATTTCTTCCAAGGTGTTGAAAAGCAGCACATATTTCATTGTATTTCTTTCCTTTAGTTTGCCTTTCACATAGGCTAATTAAGCTCAACAACCTGACTCAAACATAGAGGAATGGTCTTTATATATTACTAGCTGGCTATCCAATGCTGCAACTCTTCCAAGCCAAGGTAAGCTTTCAGTTTTATTAATGTATTGCCAACAGGGCCCGCCGGTGTACCTGCTAAGCTGCATGCTGTACACGGTACTGCGTGATTGTATACGTGGATTGGTTTGTGGGTTTACTAACGTGTTAGTACTATTTTTTTTTGACTATGACGTTAATATGGTGACAACGATGTGTGCTGTGTGTAGCGGTTAGCGGTTATAGTATGAAGGTTTGGCTTGGGAAGTTTTTTTTTTGTTGCCTGGTCACAGACAGCTGATGTGTTGTTCACGGAAGTCTACAAGCGAAGGGAAGAGATGAGAGGAGGGGAGAGCCCGTAGATGCGAGAAGGAATTATACAACGAGCAAAGGGATGATGCTGTACGTGGCTGCTATGAATGTGAACTGTGTGTGTGCAGATGATCAGGGGTGTATTCATTCCGCAGATTCTGTTAAAAAACATTTCTTAAACGGAAGCAAACTAAACGGAGAGGGACCAACCTGAATTTGATTACACCCGAGAACATCTAGATGAAAGGTGGTATTAACTGTCTGTCACCTTGGCTAGGTTGTTACAACATCATGATGGGTACAGGGTGGTATTAACTCTCTGTCACCTTGGCTAGGTTGTTACAACATCATGATGGGTACAGGGTGGTATTAACCGTCTGTCACCTTGGCTAGGTTGTTACAACATCATGATGGGTACAGGGTGGTAATAACTGTCACCTTGGCTAGGTTGTTACAACATCATGATGGGTACAGGGTGGCATTAACCATCTGTCACCTTGTCTAGGTTGTTGCAACATCATGATGGGTACAGGGTGGTATTAACCAACTGTCACCTTGGCTAGGTTGTTACAACATCATGATGGGTACAGGGTGGTATTAACTCTCTGTCACCTTGGCTAGGTTGATACAACATCATGATGGGTACATGGTGGTATAAACTGTCTGTCACCTTGGCTAGGTTGTTACAACATCATGATGGGTACAGGGTGGTATTAACCATCTGTCACCTTGGCTAGGTTGTTACAACATCGTGATGGGTATAGGGTGGTATTAACTGTCTGTCACCTTGGCTAGGTTGTTACAACATCATGATGGGTACAGGGTGGTATTAACTGTCACCTTGGCTAGGTTGTTACAACATCATAATGGGTACAGGGTGGTATTAACTCTCTGCCACCTTGGCTAGGTTGTTACAACATCATAATGGGTACAGGGTGGTATTAACTCTCTGCCACCTTGGCTAGGTTGTTACAACATCATGATGGGTACAGGGTGGTATTAACTGTCTGTCCCCTTGGCGAGGTTGTTACAACATCATGATGGGTACAGGGTGGTATTAACTGTCTGTCACCTTGGCTAGGTTGTTACAACATCATGATGGGTACAGGGTGGTATTAACTGTCTGTCACCTTGGCTAGGTTGTTACAGCATCATGATGGGTACAGGGTGGTATTAACTGTCTGTCACCTTGGCTAGGTTGTTACAACATCATGATGGGTACAGGGTGGTATTAACTGTCTGTCACCTTGGCTAGGTTGTTACAACATCATGATAGGTACATGGTGGTTTAAACTGTCTGTCACCTTGGCTAGGTTGTTACAACATCATGATGGGTACAGGGTGGTATTAACCATCTGTCACCTTGGCTAGGTTGTTACAACATCATGATGGGTACAGGGTGGTATTAACCGTCTGTCACCTTGGCTAGGTTGTTACAACATCATGATGGGTACAGGGTGGTAATAACTGTCACCTTGGCTAGGTTGTTACAACATCATGATGGGTACAGGGTGGCATTAACCATCTGTCACCTTGTCTAGGTTGTTGCAACATCATGATGGGTACAGGGTGGTATTAACCAACTGTCACCTTGGCTAGGTTGTTACAACATCATGATGGGTACAGGGTGGTATTAACTCTCTGTCACCTTGGCTAGGTTGATACAACATCATGATGGGTACATGGTGGTATAAACTGTCTGTCACCTTGGCTAGGTTGTTACAACATCATGATGGGTACAGGGTGGTATTAACCATCTGTCACCTTGGCTAGGTTGTTACAACATCGTGATGGGTATAGGGTGGTATTAACTGTCTGTCACCTTGGCTAGGTTGTTACAACATCATGATGGGTACAGGGTGGTATTAACTGTCACCTTGGCTAGGTTGTTACAACATCATAATGGGTACAGGGTGGTATTAACTCTCTGCCACCTTGGCTAGGTTGTTACAACATCATAATGGGTACAGGGTGGTATTAACTCTCTGCCACCTTGGCTAGGTTGTTACAACATCATGATGGGTACAGGGTGGTATTAACTGTCTGTCCCCTTGGCGAGGTTGTTACAACATCATGATGGGTACAGGGTGGTATTAACTGTCTGTCACCTTGGCTAGGTTGTTACAACATCATGATGGGTACAGGGTGGTATTAACTGTCTGTCACCTTGGCTAGGTTGTTACAACATCATGATGGGTACAGGGTGGTATTAACTGTCTGTCACCTTGGCTAGGTTGTTACAACATCATGATGGGTACAGGGTGGTATTAACTGTCTGTCACCTTGGCTAGGTTGTTACAACATCATGATAGGTACATGGTGGTTTAAACTGTCTGTCACCTTGGCTAGGTTGTTACAACATCATGATGGGTACAGGGTGGTATTAACCATCTGTCACCTTGGCTAGGTTGTTACAACATCATGATGGGTACAGGGTGGTATTAACTGTCACCTTGGCTAGGTTGTTACAACATCATAATGGGTACAGGGTGGTATTAACTCTCTGCCACCTTGGCTAGGTTGTTACAACATCATAATGGGTACAGGGTGGTATTAACTCTCTGCCACCTTGGCTAGGTTGTTACAACATCATGATGGGTACAGGGTGGTATTAACTGTCTGTCCCCTTGGCGAGGTTGTTACAACATCATGATGGGTACAGGGTGGTATTAACTGTCTGTCACCTTGGCTAGGTTGTTACAACATCATGATGGGTACAGGGTGGTATTAACTGTCTGTCACCATGGCTAGGTTGTTACAACATCATGATGGGTACAGGGTGGTATTAACTGTCTGTCACCTTGGCTAGGTTGTTACAACATCATGATGGGTACAGGGTGGTATTAACTGTCTGTCACCTTGGCTAGGTTGTTACAACATCATGATAGGTACAGGGTGGTATTAACTGTCTGTCACCTTGGCTAGGTTGTTACAACATCATGATCTGTACAGGGTGGTATTAACTCTCTGTCACCTTGGCTAGGTTGTTACAACATCATGATGGGTACAGGGTGGTATTAACTCTCTTTCACCTTGGCTAGGTTGTTACAACATCATGATGGGTACAGGGTGGTATTAACTGTCTGTCACCTTGGCTAGGTTGTTACAACATCATGATGGGTACAGGGTGGTATTAACTCTCTTTCACCTTGGCTAGGTTGTTACAACATCATGATGGGTACAGGGTGGTATTAACTGTCTGTCACCTTGGCTAGGTTGTTACAACATCATGATGGGTACAGGGTGGTATTAACTCTCTTTCACCTTGGCTAGGTTGTTACAACATCATGATGGGTATAGGGTGGTATTAACTCTCTGTCACCTTGGCTAGGTTGTTACAACATCATGATGGGTACAGGGTGGTATTAACTGTCTGTCACCTTGGCTAGGTTGTTACAACATCATGATGGGTACAGGGTGGTATTAACTCTCTTTCACCTTGGCTAGGTTGTTACAACATCATGATGGGTACAGGGTGGTATTAACTGTCTGTCACCTTGGCTAGGTTGTTACAACATCATGATGGGTACAGGGTGGTATTAACTGTCACCTTGGATAGGTTGTTACAACGTCATGATGGGTACAGGGTGGTATTAACTCTCTGTCACCTTGGCTAGGTTGTTACAACATCATGATGGGTACAGGGTGGTATTAACTCTCTGTCACCTTGGCTAGGTTGTTACAACATCATGATGGGTACAGGGTGGTATTAACCATCTGTCACCTTGTCTAGGTTGTTACAACTGTGATTACATGCGTCTTGGTGAGAGGTGTAGGAGTCAGGCGCAGGAGAGCAGGGATGTCTGAGGAGCGTGTTTAATAATAGTCCAGCAATGCAAATGGCACAGAACAAAAATCCCCAAACTACGCTCTCGAATAATCGTGCAAACACACGGAGGAACTAACACAGTTCCGACACTTTACATACACGTGCGTAAATGCGAAAAAAACAACAAACATCAAATACCATCGAACGCAATACACACAAGTCTAATCCTGCACGAATTACGGCAGGTAACAGCTGCCCTATATACCCACAGAAATCAAAGCAATTGAAAACCAGGTGTGAAAAGGAACACAGACAAAACAACCAGAAAAAGAAAAAGGGATCGGTAGTGGCTAGTAGACCGGCGACGCCGAGCGCCGAGCGCCGCCCGAACAGGGAGAGAAGTTACCCCCGGTAGAAGTCGTGACAACAACATCATGGTGGGTACAGGGTGGTATTAACTCTCTGTCACCTTGGCTAGGTTGTTACAACATCATGATGGGTACAGGGTGGTATTAACTCTCTGTCACCTTGGCTAGGTTGTTACAACATCATGATGGGTACAGGGTGGTATTAACCATCTGTCACCTTGTCTAGGTTGTTACAACATCATGGTGGGTACAGGGTGGTATTAACTGGCACCGTGGCTAGGTTGTTACAACATCATGATGGGAACAGGGTGGTATTAACTCTCTGTCACCGTGGCTAGGTTGTTACAACATCATGATGGGTACAGGGTGGTATTAACTGTCTCTCATCCTGCCATAGAAATAAGGCCATGCGAGTCGGTATCAATGGAAATCCTTGGGCTCTGTGTCACGTTGCAGGAGAGCGAGGATCAGCTAGATGAATGACAGGCTTTACAGAGACAGAGACACAGAGAGAGAGACAGAGAGGACTGAAGGTCATTCACCTACAGAGTTCAACACATCTAAGGGGGATATATACTGTGTTCTGTAAGTACACTACTGCAGGGTAATGTAGTCTAGGGGGGATATATACTGTGTCCTGTAAGTACACTACTGCAGGGTAATGTAGTCTAGGGGGGATATATACTGTGTTCTGTAAGTACACTACTGCAGGGTAATGTAGTCTAAGGGGGATATATACTGTGTCCTGTAAGTACACTACTGCAGGGTAATGTAGTCTAGGGGGGATATATACTGTGTTCTGTAAGTACACTACTGCAGGGTAATGTAGTCTAAGGGGGATATATACTGTGTTCTGTAAGTACACTACTGCAGGGTAATGTAGTCTAGGGGGGATATATAATATGTGGACAGAGAGGGTTAGTGTAGTATAGACAGAGAGGGTTAGTGTAGTATAGACAGAGAGGGTTAGTGTAGTATAGACAGAGAGGGTTAGTGTAGTATAGACAGAGAGGGTTAGTGGAGGTAGCATAGACTGAGAGGGTTAGTCTAGTATAGACAGAGAGGGTTAGTGTAGGTAGTATAGACAGAGAGGGTTAGTGGAGGTAGTATAGACAGAGAGGGTTAGTGTATTATAGACAGAGAGGGTTAGTGGAGGTAGTATAGACAGAGAGGGTTAGTGGAGGTAGTATAGACAGAGAGGGTTAGTGGAGGTAGTATAGACAGAGAGGGTTAGTGGAGGTAGTATAGACAGAGAGGGTTAGTGGAGGTAGTATAGACAGAGAGGGTTAGTGGAGGTAGTATAGACAGAGAGGGTTAGTGTAGTATAGACAGAGAGGGTTAGTGGAGGTAGTATAGACAGAGAGGGTTAGTAGTATAGACAGAGAGGGTTAGTGTAGTATAGACAGAGAGGGTTAGTGGAAGTAGTATAGACAGAGAGGGTTAGTGGAAGTAGTATAGACAGAGAGGGTTAGTGTAGTATAGACAGAGAGGGTTAGTGGAGGTAGTATAGACAGAGAGGGTTAGTGGAGGTAGTATAGACAGAGAGGGTTAGTGTAGTATAGACAGAGAGGGTTAGTGTAGTATAGACAGAGAGGGTTAGTGGAGGTAGTATAGACTGAGAGGGTTAGTCTAGTATAGACAGAGAGGGTTAGTGTAGGTAGTATAGACAGAGAGGGTTAGTGGAGGTAGTATAGACAGAGAGGGTTAGTGTAGTATAGACAGAGAGGGTTAGTGTAGTATAGACAGAGAGGGTTAGTGGAGGTAGTATAGACAGAGAGGGTTAGTGTAGTATAGACAGAGAGGGTTAGTGGAGGTAGTATAGACAGAGAGGGTTAGTGTAGTATAGACAGAGAGGGTTAGTGGAGGTAGTATAGACAGAGAGGGTTAGTGTAGTATAGACAGAGAGGGTTAGTGGAGGTAGTATAGACAGAGAGGGTTAGTAGTATAGACAGAGAGGGTTAGTGTAGTATAGACAGAGAGGGTTAGTGGAAGTAGTATAGACAGAGAGGGTTAGTGGAAGTAGTATAGACAGAGAGGGTTAGTGTAGTATAGACAGAGAGGGTTAGTGGAAGTAGTATAGACAGAGAGGGTTAGTGGAAGTAGTATAGACAGAGAGGGTTAGTGTAGTATAGACAGAGAGGGTTAGTGGAGGTAGTATAGACAGAGAGGGTTAGTGGAGGTAGTATAGACAGAGAGGGTTAGTGTAGTATAGACAGAGAGGTTTAGTGTAGTATAGACAGAGAGGGTTAGTGGAGGTAGTATAGACTGAGAGGGTTAGTCTAGTATAGACAGAGAGGGTTAGTGTAGGTAGTATAGACAGAGAGGGTTAGTGTAGTATAGACAGAGAGGGTTAGTGGAGGTAGTATAGACAGAGAGGGTTAGTGTAGTTTAGACAGAGAGGGTTAGTGGAGGTAGTATAGACAGATAGGGTTAGTGTAGTATAGACAGAGAGTGTTAGTGTAGTATAGACAGAGAGGGTTAGTGGAGGTAGTATAGATAGAGGGGGTTAGTGGAGGCAGTATAGACAGAGAGGGTTAGTGTAGTATAGAGAGAGAGGGTTAGTGGAGGTAGTATAGATAGAGAGGGTTAATGGACTTAGTATAGATAGAGGGGATTAGTGGAGGTAGTATAGACATAGAGGGTTAGTGTAGGTAGTATAGACAGAGAGGGTTAGTGTAGTATAGACAGAGAGGGTTAGTGGAGGTAGTATAGACAGAGAGGGTTAGTGGAGGTAGTATAGACAGAGAGGGTTAGTGTAGTATAGACAGAGAGGGTTAGTGTAGGTAGTATAGACAGAGAGGTTTAGTGTAGGTAGTATAGACAGAGAGGGTTAGTGGAGGTAGTATAGACAGAGAGGGTTAGTGGAGGTAGTATAGACAGAGAGGGTTTGTGTAGTATAGACAGAGAGAGTTAGTGTAGTATAGACAGAGAGGGTTAGTGTAGTATAGACAGAGAGGGTTAGTGGAAGTAGTATAGACAGAGAGGGTTAGTGGAAGTAGTATAGACAGAGAGGGTTAGTGTAGTATAGACAGAGAGGGTTAGTGGAGGTAGTATAGACAGAGAGGGTTAGTGGAGGTAGTATAGACAGAGAGGGTTAGTGTAGTATAGACAGAGAGGGTTAGTGTAGTAAAGACAGAGAGGGTTAGTGTAGGTAGCATAGACTGAGAGGGTTAGTCTAGTATAGACAGAGAGGGTTAGTGTAGGTAGTATAGACAGAGAGGGTTAGTGGAGGTAGTATAGACAGAGAGGGTTAGTGTAGTATAGACAGAGAGGGTTAGTGGAGGTAGTATAGACAGAGAGGGTTAGTGGAGGTAGTATAGACAGAGAGGGTTAGTGGAGGTAGTATAGACAGAGAGGGTTAGTGGAGGTAGTATAGACAGAGAGGGTTAGTGGAGGTAGTATAGACAGAGAGGGTTAGTGTAGTTTAGACAGAGAGGGTTAGTGGAGGTAGTATAGAAAGAGGGGGTTAGTGGAGGTAGTATAGACAGAGAGGGTTAGTGTACTATAGACAGAGAGGGTTGTTGGAGGTAGTATAGACAGAGAGGGTTAGTGGAGGTAGTATAGACAGAGAGGGTTTGTGTAGTATAGACAGAGAGAGTTAGTGTAGTATAGACAGAGAGGGTTAGTGTAGTATAGACATAGAGGGTTAGTGGAAGTAGTATAGACAGAGAGGGTTAGTGGAAGTAGTATAGACAGAGAGGGTTAGTGTAGTATAGACAGAGAGGGTTAGTGGAGGTAGTATAGACAGAGAGGGTTAGTGGAGGTAGTATAGACAGAGAGTGTTAGTGTAGTATAGACAGAGAGGGTTAGTGGAGGTAGTATAGACAGAGAGGGTTAGTGGAGGTAGTATAGACAGAGAGGTTTAGTGGAGGTAGTATAGACAGAGAGGGTTAGTGGAGGTAGTATAGACAGAGAGGTTTAGTGTAGGTAGTATAGACAGAGAGGGTTAGTGGAGGTAGTATAGACAGAGAGGGTTAGTGGAGGTAGTATAGACAGAGAGGTTTAGTGTAGGTAGTATAGACAGAGAGGGTTAGTGTAGTATAGACAGAGAGGGTTAGTGGAGGTAGTATAGACAGAGAGGGTTAGTGGAGGTAGTATAGACAGAGAGGGTTAGTGTAGTATAGAGAGAGAGGGTTAGTGGAGGTAGTATAGATAGAGAGGGTTAGTGGACTTAGTATAGATAGAGGGGGTTAGTGGAGGTAGTATAGACATAGAGGGTTAGTGTAGGTAGTATAGACAGAGAGGGTTAGTGTAGTATAGACAGAGAGTGTTAGTGGAGGTAGTATAGACAGAGAGGGTTAGTGGAGGTAGTATAGACAGAGAGGGTTAGTGTAGTATAGACAGAGAGGGTTAGTGTAGGTGGTATAGACAGAGAGGTTTAGTGTAGGTAGTATAGACAGAGAGGGTTAGTGGAGGTAGTATAGACAGAGAGGGTTAGTGGAGGTAGTATAGACAGAGAGGGTTTGTGTAGTATAGACAGGGTGGTATTAACTCTCTGTCACCTTGGCTAGGTTGTTACAACATCATGATGGGTACAGGGTGGTATTAACTGTCACCTTAGGTAGTATAGACAGAGAGGTTTAGTGTAGATAGTATAGACAGAGAGGGTTAGTGTAGGTAGTATAGACAGAGAGGGTTTGTGTAGAATAGACAGAGAGAGTTAGTGTAGTATAGACAGAGAGTGTTAGTGGAGGTAGTATAGACAGAGAGGGTTAGTGGAGGTAGTATAGACAGAGGGGGTTAGTCTAGTATAGACAGAGAGGGTTAGTGTAGTATATACAGAGAGGGTTAGTGTAGTATAGACAGAGAGAGTTAGTGTAGTATAGACAGAGAGTGTTAGTGGAGGTAGTATAGACAGAGAGGGTTAGTGTAGTATTGACAGGGTGGTATTAACTCTCTGTCACCTTGGCTAGGTTGTTACAACATCATGATGGGTACAGGGTGGTATTAACTGTCACCTTAGGTAGTATAGACAGAGAGGTTTAGTGTAGATAGTATAGACAGAGAGGGTTAGTGTAGGTAGTATAGACAGAGAGGGTTTGTGTAGAATAGACAGAGAGAGTTAGTGTAGTATAGACAGAGAGTGTTAGTGGAGGTAGTATAGACAGAGAGGGTTAGTGGAGGTAGTATAGACAGAGGGGGTTAGTCTAGTATAGACAGAGAGGGTTAGTGTAGTATATACAGAGAGGGTTAGTGTAGTATAGACATAAAGGGTTAGTGGAGTTAGTATAGACAGAGGGTTAGTGTAGTATAGACAGAGGGGGTTAGTGTAGTATAGACAGAGAGGGTTAGTGGAGGTAGTATAGACAGAGAGGGTTAGTGGAGGTAGTATAGACAGAGGGGGTTAGTCTAGTATAGACAGAGAGGGTTAGTGTAGTATAGACAGAGAGGGTTAGTGTAGTATAGACAGAAAGGGTTAGTGGAGTTAGTATAGACAGAGGGTTAGTGTAGTATAGACAGAGGGGGTTAGTGTAGTATAGACAGAGAGGGTTAGTGGAGGTAGTATAGACAGAGGGGGTTAGTCTAGTATAGACAGAGAGGGTTATTGGAGGTAGTATAGACAGAGAGGGTTAGTGTAGTTTAGACAGAGAGGGTTAGTGTAGTATAGACAGAGGGGGTTAGTGTAGTATAGACAGAGAGGGTTAGTGGAGGTAGTATAGACAGAGAGGGTTAGTGTAGTATAGACAGAGAGGGTTAGTGTAGTATAGACAGAGAGGGTTAGTGTAGTATAGACAGAGAGGGTTAGTGTAGTATAGACAGAGAGGGTTAGTGTAGTATAGACAGAGAGGGTTAGTGGAGGTAGTATAGACAGAGAGGGTTAGTGTAGTATAGACAGAGAGGGTTACTGGAGGTAGTATAGACAGAGAGGGTTAGTGGAGGTAGTATAGACAGAGAGGGTTAGTGTAGTATAGACAGAGAGGGTTAGTGTAGTATAGACAGAGAGGGTTACTGGAGGTAGTATAGACAGAGAGGGTTACTGGAGGTAGTATAGACAGAGAGGGTTAGTGTAGTATAGACAGAGAGGGTTAGTGGAGGTAGTATAGATAGAGAGGGTTAGTGTAGTATAGACAGAGAGGGTTAGTGGAGGTAGTATAGACAGAGAGGGTTAGTGTAGTATAGACAGAGAGGGTTAGTGGAGGTAGTATAGATAGAGAGGGTTAGTGTAGTATAGACAGAGAGGGTTAGTGGAGGTAGTATAGACTGAGAGGGTTAGTCTAGTATAGACAGAGAGGGTTAGTGTAGGTAGTATAGACAGAGAGGTTTAGTGGAGGTAGTATAGACAGAGAGGGTTAGTGTAGTATAGACAGAGAGGGTTAGTGTAGTAAAGACTGAGAGGGTTAGTGTAGGTAGCATAGACTGAGAGGGTTAGTCTAGTATAGACAGAGAGGGTTAGTGTAGGTAGTATAGACAGAGAGGGTTAGTGGAGGTAGTATAGACAGAGAGGGTTAGTGTAGTATAGACAGAGAGGGTTAGTGGAGGTAGTATAGACAGAGAGGGTTAGTGGAGGTAGTATAGACAGAGAGGGTTAGTGGAGGTAGTATAGACAGAGAGGGTTAGTGGAGGTAGTATAGACAGAGAGGGTTAGTGGAGGTAGTATAGACAGAGAGGGTTAGTGTAGTTTAGACAGAGAGGGTTAGTGGAGGTAGTATAGAAAGAGGGGGTTAGTGGAGGTAGTATAGACAGAGAGGGTTAGTGTACTATAGACAGAGAGGGTTGTTGGAGGTAGTATAGACAGAGAGGGTTAGTGGAGGTAGTATAGACAGAGAGGGTTAGTGTAGTATAGACAGAGAGGGTTAGTGGAGGTAGTATAGACAGAGAGGGTTTGTGTAGTATAGACAGAGAGAGTTAGTGTAGTATAGACAGAGAGGGTTAGTGTAGTATAGACATAGAGGGTTAGTGGAAGTAGTATAGACAGAGAGGGTTAGTGGAAGTAGTATAGACAGAGAGGGTTAGTGTAGTATAGACAGAGAGGGTTAGTGGAGGTAGTATAGACAGAGAGGGTTAGTGGAGGTAGTATAGACAGAGAGTGTTAGTGTAGTATAGACAGAGAGGGTTAGTGGAGGTAGTATAGACAGAGAGGGTTAGTGGAGGTAGTATAGACAGAGAGGTTTAGTGGAGGTAGTATAGACAGAGAGGGTTAGTGGAGGTAGTATAGACAGAGAGGTTTAGTGTAGGTAGTATAGACAGAGAGGGTTAGTGGAGGTAGTATAGACAGAGAGGGTTAGTGGAGGTAGTATAGACAGAGAGGTTTAGTGTAGGTAGTATAGACAGAGAGGGTTAGTGTAGTATAGACAGAGAGGGTTAGTGGAGGTAGTATAGACAGAGAGGGTTAGTGGAGGTAGTATAGACAGAGAGGGTTAGTGTAGTATAGAGAGAGAGGGTTAGTGGAGGTAGTATAGATAGAGAGGGTTAGTGGACTTAGTATAGATAGAGGGGGTTAGTGGAGGTAGTATAGACATAGAGGGTTAGTGTAGGTAGTATAGACAGAGAGGGTTAGTGTAGTATAGACAGAGAGTGTTAGTGGAGGTAGTATAGACAGAGAGGGTTGGTGGAGGTAGTATAGACAGAGAGGGTTAGTGTAGTATAGACAGAGAGGGTTAGTGTAGGTGGTATAGACAGAGAGGTTTAGTGTAGGTAGTATAGACAGAGAGGGTTAGTGGAGGTAGTATAGACAGAGAGGGTTAGTGGAGGTAGTATAGACAGAGAGGGTTTGTGTAGTATAGACAGAGAGAGTTAGTGTAGTATAGACAGAGAGGGTTAGTGGAGGTAGTATAGACAGAGAGGGTTAGTGTAGTATTGACAGGGTGGTATTAACTCTCTGTCACCTTGGCTAGGTTGTTACAACATCATGATGGGTACAGGGTGGTATTAACTGTCACCTTAGGTAGTATAGACAGAGAGGTTTAGTGTAGATAGTATAGACAGAGAGGGTTAGTGTAGGTAGTATAGACAGAGAGGGTTTGTGTAGAATAGACAGAGAGAGTTAGTGTAGTATAGACAGAGAGTGTTAGTGGAGGTAGTATAGACATAGAGGGTTAGTGGAGGTAGTATAGACAGAGGGGGTTAGTCTAGTATAGACAGAGAGGGTTAGTGTAGTATATACAGAGAGGGTTAGTGTAGTATAGACAGAAAGGGTTAGTGGAGTTAGTATAGACAGAGTGTTAGTGTAGTATAGACAGAGGGGGTTAGTGTAGTATAGACAGAGAGGGTTAGTGGAGGTAGTATAGACAGAGAGGGTTAGTGGAGGTAGTATAGACAGAGGGGGTTAGTCTAGTATAGACAGAGAGGGTTAGTGTAGTATAGACAGAGAGGGTTAGTGTAGTATAGACAGAGAGGGTTAGTGGAGGTAGTATAGATAGAGAGGGTTAGTGTAGTATAGACAGAGAGGGTTAGTGGAGGTAGTATAGACTGAGAGGGTTAGTCTAGTATAGACAGAGAGGGTTAGTGTAGGTAGTATAGACAGAGAGGTTTAGTGGAGGTAGTATAGACAGAGAGGGTTAGTGTAGTATAGACAGAGAGGGTTAGTGTAGTAAAGACAGAGAGGGTTAGTGTAGGTAGCATAGACTGAGAGGGTTAGTCTAGTATAGACAGAGAGTGTTAGTGGAGGTAGTATAGACAGAGAGGGTTAGTGGAGGTAGTATAGACAGAGGGGGTTAGTCTAGTATAGACAGAGAGGGTTAGTGTAGTATATACAGAGAGGGTTAGTGTAGTATAGACAGAAAGGGTTAGTGGAGTTAGTATAGACAGAGGGTTAGTGTAGTATAGACAGAGGGGGTTAGTGTAGTATAGACAGAGAGGGTTAGTGGAGGTAGTATAGACAGAGAGGGTTAGTGGAGGTAGTATAGACAGAGGGGGTTAGTCTAGTATAGACAGAGAGGGTTAGTGTAGTATAGACAGAGAGGGTTAGTGTAGTATAGACAGAAAGGGTTAGTGGAGTTAGTATAGACAGAGGGTTAGTGTAGTATAGACAGAGGGGGTTAGTGTAGTATAGACAGAGAGGGTTAGTGGAGGTAGTATAGACAGAGGGGGTTAGTCTAGTATAGACAGAGAGGGTTATTGGAGGTAGTATAGACAGAGAGGGTTAGTGTAGTTTAGACAGAGAGGGTTAGTGTAGTATAGACAGAGGGGGTTAGTGTAGTATAGACAGAGAGGGTTAGTGGAGGTAGTATAGACAGAGAGGGTTAGTGTAGTATAGACAGAGAGGGTTAGTGTAGTATAGACAGAGAGGGTTAGTGTAGTATAGACAGAGAGGGTTAGTGTAGTATAGACAGAGAGGGTTAGTGTAGTATAGACAGAGAGGGTTAGTGTAGTATAGACAGAGAGGGTTAGTGGAGGTAGTATAGACAGAGAGGGTTAGTGTAGTATAGACAGAGAGGGTTAGTGGAGGTAGTATAGACAGAGAGGGTTAGTGTAGTATAGACAGAGAGGGTTACTGGAGGTAGTATAGACAGAGAGGGTTAGTGGAGGTAGTATAGACAGAGAGGGTTAGTGTAGTATAGACAGAGAGGGTTAGTGTAGTATAGACAGAGAGGGTTACTGGAGGTAGTATAGACAGAGAGGGTTAGTGTAGTATAGACAGAGAGGGTTAGTGGAGGTAGTATAGATAGAGAGGGTTAGTGTAGTATAGACAGAGAGGGTTAGTGGAGGTAGTATAGACAGAGAGGGTTAGTGTAGTATAGACAGAGAGGGTTAGTGGAGGTAGTATAGATAGAGAGGGTTAGTGTAGTATAGACAGAGAGGGTTAGTGGAGGTAGTATAGACTGAGAGGGTTAGTCTAGTATAGACAGAGAGGGTTAGTGTAGGTAGTATAGACAGAGAGGGTTAGTGGAGGTAGTATAGACAGAGAGGGTTAGTGTAGTATAGACAGAGAGGGTTAGTGTAGTATAGACAGAGAGGGTTAGTGGAGGTAGTATAGACAGAGAGGGTTAGTGTAGTATAGACAGAGAGGGTTAGTGGAGGTAGTATAGACAGAGAGGGTTAGTGTAGTATAGACAGAGAGGGTTAGTGGAGGTAGTATAGACAGAGAGGGTTAGTGTAGTATAGACAGAGAGGGTTAGTGGAGGTAGTATAGACAGAGAGGGTTAGTAGTATAGACAGAGAGGGTTAGTGTAGTATAGACAGAGAGGGTTAGTGGAAGTAGTATAGACAGAGAGGGTTAGTGGAAGTAGTATAGACAGAGAGGGTTAGTGTAGTATAGACAGAGAGGGTTAGTGGAAGTAGTATAGACAGAGAGGGTTAGTGGAAGTAGTATAGACAGAGAGGGTTAGTGTAGTATAGACAGAGAGGGTTAGTGGAGGTAGTATAGACAGAGAGGGTTAGTGGAGGTAGTATAGACAGAGAGGGTTAGTGTAGTATAGACAGAGAGGGTTAGTGTAGTATAGACAGAGAGGGTTAGTGGAGGTAGTATAGACTGAGAGGGTTAGTCTAGTATAGACAGAGAGGGTTAGTGTAGGTAGTATAGACAGAGAGGGTTAGTGTAGTATAGACAGAGAGGGTTAGTGGAGGTAGTATAGACAGAGAGGGTTAGTGTAGTTTAGACAGAGAGGGTTAGTGGAGGTAGTATAGACAGATAGGGTTAGTGTAGTATAGACAGAGAGTGTTAGTGTAGTATAGACAGAGAGGGTTAGTGGAGGTAGTATAGATAGAGGGGGTTGGTGGAGGCAGTATAGACAGAGAGGGTTAGTGTAGTATAGAGAGAGAGGGTTAGTGGAGGTAGTATAGATAGAGAGGGTTAATGGACTTAGTATAGATAGAGGGGATTAGTGGAGGTAGTATAGACATAGAGGGTTAGTGTAGGTAGTATAGACAGAGAGGGTTAGTGTAGTATAGACAGAGAGGGTTAGTGGAGGTAGTATAGACAGAGAGGGTTAGTGGAGGTAGTATAGACAGAGAGGGTTAGTGTAGTATAGACAGAGAGGGTTAGTGTAGGTAGTATAGACAGAGAGGTTTAGTGTAGGTAGTATAGACAGAGAGGGTTAGTGGAGGTAGTATAGACAGAGAGGGTTAGTGGAGGTAGTATAGACAGAGAGGGTTTGTGTAGTATAGACAGAGAGAGTTAGTGTAGTATAGACAGAGAGGGTTAGTGTAGTATAGACAGAGAGGGTTAGTGGAAGTAGTATAGACAGAGACGGTTAGTGGAAGTAGTATAGACAGAGAGGGTTAGTGTAGTATAGACAGAGAGGGTTAGTGGAGGTAGTATAGACAGAGAGGGTTAGTGGAGGTAGTATAGACAGAGAGGGTTAGTGTAGTATAGACAGAGAGGGTTAGTGTAGTAAAGACAGAGAGGGTTAGTGTAGGTAGCATAGACTGAGAGGGTTAGTCTAGTATAGACAGAGAGGGTTAGTGTAGGTAGTATAGACAGAGAGGGTTAGTGGAGGTAGTATAGACAGAGAGGGTTAGTGTAGTATAGACAGAGAGGGTTAGTGGAGGTAGTATAGACAGAGAGGGTTAGTGGAGGTAGTATAGACAGAGAGGGTTAGTGGAGGTAGTATAGACAGAGAGGGTTAGTGTAGTTTAGACAGAGAGGGTTAGTGGAGGTAGTATAGAAAGAGGGGGTTAGTGGAGGTAGTATAGCCAGAGAGGGTTAGTGTACTATAGACAGAGAGGGTTGTTGGAGGTAGTATAGACAGAGAGGGTTAGTGGAGGTAGTATAGACAGAGAGGGTTAGTGTAGTATAGACAGAGAGGGTTAGTGTAGTATAGACAGAGAGGGTTAGTGGAGGTAGTATAGACAGAGAGGGTTTGTGTAGTATAGACAGAGAGAGTTAGTGTAGTATAGACAGAGAGGGTTAGTGTAGTATAGACATAGAGGGTTAGTGGAAGTAGTATAGACAGAGAGGGTTAGTGGAAGTAGTATAGACAGAGAGGGTTAGTGTAGTATAGACAGAGAGGGTTAGTGGAGGTAGTATAGACAGAGAGGGTTAGTGGAGGTAGTATAGACAGAGAGTGTTAGTGTAGTATAGACAGAGAGGGTTAGTGGAGGTAGTATAGACAGAGAGGGTTAGTGGAGGTAGTATAGACAGAGAGGTTTAGTGGAGGTAGTATAGACAGAGAGGGTTATTGGAGGTAGTATAGACAGAGAGGTTTAGTGTAGGTAGTATAGACAGAGAGGGTTAGTGGAGGTAGTATAGACAGAGAGGGTTAGTGGAGGTAGTATAGACAGAGAGGTTTAGTGTAGGTAGTATAGACAGAGAGGGTTAGTGTAGTATAGACAGAGAGGGTTAGTGGAGGTAGTATAGACAGAGAGGGTTAGTGGAGGTAGTATAGACAGAGAGGGTTAGTGTAGTATAGAGAGAGAGGGTTAGTGGAGGTAGTATAGATAGAGAGGGTTAGTGGACTTAGTATAGATAGAGGGGGTTAGTGGAGGTAGTATAGACATAGAGGGTTAGTGTAGGTAGTATAGACAGAGAGGGTTAGTGTAGTATAGACAGAGAGTGTTAGTGGAGGTAGTATAGACAGAGAGGGTTAGTGTAGTATAGACAGAGAGGGTTAGTGTAGGTGGTATAGACAGAGAGGTTTAGTGTAGGTAGTATAGACAGAGAGGGTTAGTGGAGGTAGTATAGACAGAGAGGGTTAGTGGAGGTAGTATAGACAGAGAGGGTTTGTGTAGTATAGACAGAGAGAGTTAGTGTAGTATAGACAGAGAGGGTTAGTGGAGGTAGTATAGACAGAGAGGGTTAGTGTAGTATTGACAGGGTGGTATTAACTCTCTGTCACCTTGGCTAGGTTGTTACAACATCATGATGGGTACAGGGTGGTATTAACTGTCACCTTAGGTAGTATAGACAGAGAGGTTTAGTGTAGATAGTATAGACAGAGAGGGTTAGTGTAGGTAGTATAGACAGAGAGGGTTTGTGTAGAATAGACAGAGAGAGTTAGTGTAGTATAGACAGAGAGTGTTAGTGGAGGTAGTATAGACATAGAGGGTTAGTGGAGGTAGTATAGACAGAGGGGGTTAGTCTAGTATAGACAGAGAGGGTTAGTGTAGTATATACAGAGAGGGTTAGTGTAGTATAGACAGAAAGGGTTAGTGGAGTTAGTATAGACAGAGGGTTAGTGTAGTATAGACAGAGGGGGTTAGTGTAGTATAGACAGAGAGGGTTAGTGGAGGTAGTATAGACAGAGAGGGTTAGTGGAGGTAGTATAGACAGAGGGGGTTAGTCTAGTATAGACAGAGAGGGTTAGTGTAGTATAGACAGAGAGGGTTAGTGTAGTATAGACAGAAAGGGTTAGTGGAGTTAGTATAGACAGAGGGTTAGTGTAGTATAGACAGAGGGGGTTAGTGTAGTATAGACAGAGAGGGTTAGTGGAGGTAGTATAGACAGAAGGGGTTAGTCTAGTATAGACAGAGAGGGTTATTGGAGGTAGTATAGACAGAGAGGGTTAGTGTAGTTTAGACAGAGAGGGTTAGTGTAGTATAGACAGAGGGGGTTAGTGTAGTATAGACAGAGAGGGTTAGTGGAGGTAGTATAGACAGAGAGGGTTAGTGTAGTATAGACAGAGAGGGTTAGTGTAGTATAGACAGAGAGGGTTAGTGTAGTATAGACAGAGAGGGTTAGTGTAGTATAGACAGAGAGGGTTAGTGTAGTATAGACAGAGAGGGTTAGTGTAGTATAGACAGAGAGGGTTAGTGGAGGTAGTATAGACAGAGAGGGTTAGTGTAGTATAGACAGAGAGGGTTAGTGGAGGTAGTATAGACAGAGAGGGTTAGTGTAGTATAGACAGAGAGGGTTACTGGAGGTAGTATAGACAGAGAGGGTTAGTGGAGGTAGTATAGACAGAGAGGGTTAGTGTAGTATAGACAGAGAGGGTTAGTGTAGTATAGACAGAGAGGGTTACTGGAGGTAGTATAGACAGAGAGGGTTACTGGAGGTAGTATAGACAGAGAGGGATAGTGTAGTATAGACAGAGAGGGTTAGTGGAGGTAGTATAGATAGAGAGGGTTAGTGTAGTATAGACAGAGAGGGTTAGTGGAGGTAGTATAGACAGAGAGGGTTAGTGTAGTATAGACAGAAAGGGTTAGTGTAGTATAGACAGAGAGGGTTAGTGGAGGTAGTATAAACCGAGAGGGTTAGTGGAGGTAGTATAAACCGAGAGGGTTAGTGGAGGTAGTATAGACAGAGAGGGTTAGTGGAGGTAGTATAGACAGAGAGGGTTAGTGTAGTATAGACAGAGAGGGCTAGTGGAGGTAGTATAGACAGAGAGGGTTAGTGTAGTATAGACAGAAAGGGTTAAGTGTAGTATAGACAGAGAGGGTTAGTGGAGGTAGTATAGACAGAGAGGGTTAGTTTAGTATAGACAGAGAGGGTTTGTGTAGTATAGACAGAGAGGGTTAGTGTAGTATAGACAGAGAGGGTTAGTGTAGTATAGACAGAGAGGGTTAGTGTAGTATAGACAGAGAGGGTTAGTGGAGGTAGTATATACAGAGAGGGTTAGTGTAGTATAGACAGAAAGGGTTAGTGGAGTTAGTATAGACAGAGGGTTAGTGTAGTATAGACAGAGGGGGTTAGTGTAGTATAGACAGAGAGGGTTAGTGGAGGTAGTATAGACAGAGAGGGTTAGTGGAGGTAGTATAGACAGAGGGGGTTAGTCTAGTATAGACAGAGAGGGTTAGTGTAGTATAGACAGAGAGGGTTAGTGTAGTATAGACAGAAAGGGTTAGTGGAGTTAGTATAGACAGAGGGTTAGTGTAGTATAGACAGAGGGGGTTAGTGTAGTATAGACAGAGAGGGTTAGTGGAGGTAGTATAGACAGAAGGGGTTAGTCTAGTATAGACAGAGAGGGTTATTGGAGGTAGTATAGACAGAGAGGGTTAGTGTAGTTTAGACAGAGAGGGTTAGTGTAGTATAGACAGAGGGGGTTAGTGTAGTATAGACAGAGAGGGTTAGTGGAGGTAGTATAGACAGAGAGGGTTAGTGTAGTATAGACAGAGAGGGTTAGTGTAGTATAGACAGAGAGGGTTAGTGTAGTATAGACAGAGAGGGTTAGTGTAGTATAGACAGAGAGGGTTAGTGTAGTATAGACAGAGAGGGTTAGTGTAGTATAGACAGAGAGGGTTAGTGGAGGTAGTATAGACAGAGAGGGTTAGTGTAGTATAGACAGAGAGGGTTAGTGGAGGTAGTATAGACAGAGAGGGTTAGTGTAGTATAGACAGAGAGGGTTACTGGAGGTAGTATAGACAGAGAGGGTTAGTGGAGGTAGTATAGACAGAGAGGGTTAGTGTAGTATAGACAGAGAGGGTTAGTGTAGTATAGACAGAGAGGGTTACTGGAGGTAGTATAGACAGAGAGGGTTACTGGAGGTAGTATAGACAGAGAGGGATAGTGTAGTATAGACAGAGAGGGTTAGTGGAGGTAGTATAGATAGAGAGGGTTAGTGTAGTATAGACAGAGAGGGTTAGTGGAGGTAGTATAGACAGAGAGGGTTAGTGTAGTATAGACAGAAAGGGTTAGTGTAGTATAGACAGAGAGGGTTAGTGGAGGTAGTATAAACCGAGAGGGTTAGTGGAGGTAGTATAAACCGAGAGGGTTAGTGGAGGTAGTATAGACAGAGAGGGTTAGTGGAGGTAGTATAGACAGAGAGGGTTAGTGTAGTATAGACAGAGAGGGCTAGTGGAGGTAGTATAGACAGAGAGGGTTAGTGTAGTATAGACAGAAAGGGTTAAGTGTAGTATAGACAGAGAGGGTTAGTGGAGGTAGTATAGACAGAGAGGGTTAGTTTAGTATAGACAGAGAGGGTTTGTGTAGTATAGACAGAGAGGGTTAGTGTAGTATAGACAGAGAGGGTTAGTGTAGTATAGACAGAGAGGGTTGTGGAGGTTGTATAGACAGAGAGGGTTATTGGAGGTAGTATAGACAGAGAGGGTTAGTGTAGTATAGACAGAGAGGGTTAGTGGAGGTAGTATAGACAGAGAGGGTTAGTGGAGGTAGTATAGACAGACAGGGTTAGTGTAGTATAGACAGAGAGGGTTAGTGTAGTATAGACAGAGAGGGTTAGTGGAGGTAGTATAGACATAGAGGGTTAGTGTAGTATAGACAGAGAGGGTTAGTGTAGTATAGACAGAGAGGGTTAGTGTAGTATAGACAGAGAGGGTTAGTGGAGGTAGTATAGAAAGAGAGGGTTAGTGTAGTATAGACAGAGAGGGTTAGTGTAGTATAGACAGAGAGGGCTAGTGGAGGTAGTATAGACAGAGAGGGTTAGTGTAGTATAGACAGAAAGGGTTAAGTGTAGTATAGACAGAGAGGGTTAGTGGAGGTAGTATAGACAGAGAGGGTTAGTTTAGTATAGACAGAGAGGGTTTGTGTAGTATAGACAGAGAGGGTTAGTGTAGTATAGACAGAGAGGGTTAGTGTAGTATAGACAGAGAGGGTTAGTGGAGGTTGTATAGACAGAGAGGGTTATTGGAGGTAGTATAGACAGAGAGGGTTAGTGTAGTATAGACAGAGAGGGTTAGTGGAGGTAGTATAGACAGAGAGGGTTAGTGGAGGTAGTATAGACAGACAGGGTTAGTGTAGTATAGACAGAGAGGGTTAGTGTAGTATAGACAGAGAGGGTTAGTGTAGTATAGACAGAGAGGGTTAGTGGAGGTAGTATAGACATAGAGGGTTAGTGTAGTATAGACAGAGAGGGTTAGTGTAGTATAGACAGAGAGGGTTAGTGTAGTATAGACAGAGAGGTTTAGTGGAGGTAGTATAGAAAGAGAGGGTTAGTGTAGTATAGACAGAGAGGGTTAGTGTAGTATAGACAGAGAGGGCTAGTGGAGGTAGTATAGACAGAGAGGGTTAGTGTAGTATAGACAGAAAGGGTTAAGTGTAGTATAGACAGAGAGGGTTAGTGGAGGTAGTATAGACAGAGAGGGTTAGTTTAGTATAGACAGAGAGGGTTTGTGTAGTATAGACAGAGAGGGTTAGTGTAGTATAGACAGAGAGGGTTAGTGTAGTATAGACAGAGAGGGTTAGTGGAGGTTGTATAGACAGAGAGGGTTATTGGAGGTAGTATAGACAGAGAGGGTTAGTGTAGTATAGACAGAGAGGGTTAGTGGAGGTAGTATAGACAGAGAGGGTTAGTGGAGGTAGTATAGACAGACAGGGTTAGTGTAGTATAGACATAGAGGGTTAGTGTAGTATAGACAGAGAGGGTTAGTGTAGTATAGACAGAGAGGGTTAGTGTAGTATAGACAGAGAGGGTTAGTGGAGGTAGTATAGAAAGAGAGGGTTAGTGTAGTATAGACAGAGAGGGTTAGTGTAGTATAGACAGAGAGGGTTAGTGGAGGGAGTATAGACAGAGAGGGTTAGTGTAGGTAGTATAGACAGAAAGGGTTAGTGGAGGTAGTATAGACAGAGAGGGTTAGTGTAGGTAGTATAGACAGAGAGGGTTAGTGTAGTATAGACAGAAAGGGTTAGTGTAGTATAAACAGAGAGGGTTAGTGGAGGTAGTATAGACAGAGAGGGTTAGTGGAGGTAGTATAGACAGAGAGGGTTAGTGTAGTATAGACAGAGAGGGTTAGTGTAGTATAGACAGAGAGGGTTAGTGGAGGTTGTATAGGCAGAGAGGGTTAGTGGAGGTAGTATAGACAGAGAGGGTTATTGTAGTATAGACAGAGAGGGTTAGTGGAGGTAGTATAGACAGAGAGGGTTAGTGTATTATAAACAGAGAGGGTTAGTGGAGGTAGTATAGACAGAGAGGGTTAGTGTAGTATAGACAGAGGGGGTTAGTGGAGGTAGTATAGACAGAGAGGGTTAGTGTACTATAGACAGAGAGGGTTATTGGAGGTAGTATAGACAGAGAGGGTTAGTGGAGGTAGTATAGGCAGAAAGGGTTAGTGTAGTATAGACAGAGAGGGTTAGTGTAGTATAGACAGAGAGGGTTAGTGGAGGTAGTATAGACAGAGAGGGTTAGTGGAGTATAGACAGAGAGGGTTAGTGTAGTGTAGACAGAGAGGGTTAGTGTAGTATAGACAGAAAGGGTTAGTGGAAGTAGTATAGACAGAGATGTTTAGTGTAGGTAGTATAGACAGAGAGGGTTAGTGTAGTATAGACAGAGAGGGTTAGTGTAGTATAGACAGAGAGGGTTAGTGGAGGTAGTATAGACAGAGAGGGTTAGTGTAGTATAGACAGAGAGGGTTAGTGGAGGTAGTATAGACAGAGAGGGTTAGTGTAGTACTGACAGAAAGGGTTAGTGTAGTATAGACAGAGAGGGTTAGTGGAGGTAGTATAGACAGAGAGGGTTAGTGTAGTATAGACAGAGAGGGTTAGTGTAGTATAGACCGAGAGGGTTAGTGTAGTATAGACAGAGAGGGTTAGTGTAGTATAGACAGAGAGGGTTAGTGTACTATAGACAGAGAGGGTTAGTGGAGGTAGTATAGACAGAGAGGGTTAGTGGAGGTAGTATAGACAGAGAGGTTTAGTGGAGGTAGTATAGACAGAGAGGGTTAGTGTAGTATAGACAGAGAGGGTTAGTGTAGTATAGACAGAGAGGGTTAGTGTAGTATAGAAAGAGAGGGTTAGTGGAGGTAGTATAGACAGAGAGGGTTAGTGAAGGTAGTATAGACATAGAGGGTTAGTGTAGTACAGACAGAGAGGGTTAGTGTAGTTTAGACAGAGAGGGTTAGTGTAGTGTAGACAGAGAGGGTTAGTGCAGTATAGACATAGAGGGTTAGTGGAGGTAGTATAGACAGAGAGGGTTAGTGTAGTATAGACAGAGAGGGTTAGTGTAGGTAGTATAGACAGAGAGGGTTAGTGTAGTATTGACAGAAAGGGTTAGTGTAGTATAGACAGAGAGGGTTAGTGGAGGTAGTATAGACAGAGAGGGTTAGTGTAGGTAGTATAGACAGAGAGGGTTAGTATAGTATAGACAGAGATGGTTAGTGGAGGTAGTATAGACAGAGAGGGTTAGTGTAGTATTGACAGAAAGGGTTAGTGTAGTATAGACAGAGAGGGTTAGTGGAGGTAGTATAGACAGAGAGGGTTAGTGTAGTATAGACAGAGAGGGTTAGTGTAGTATAGACAGAGAGGGTTAGTGTAGTATAGACAGAGAGGGTTAGTGGAGGTAGTATAGAAAGAGAGGGTTAGTGTAGGTAGTATAGACAGAGAGGGTTAGTGGAAGTAGTATAGACAGAGAGGGTTAGTGGAGGTAGTATAGACAGAGAGGTTTAGTGGAGGTAGTATAGACAGAGAGGGTTAGTGGAGGTAGTATAGACAGAGAGGGTTAGTGTAGTACAGACAGAGAGGGTTAGTGTAGTATAGACAGAGAGGGTTAGTGTAGTGTAGACAGAGAGGGTTAGTGTAGTATAGACAGAGAGGGTTAGTGGAGGTAGTATAGAAAGATAGGGTTAGTGTAGGTAGTATAGACAGAGAGGGTTAGTGGAGGTAGTATAGACAGAGAGGGTTAGTGGAAGTAGTATAGACAGAGAGGGTTAGTGTAGGTAGTATAGACAGAGAGGGTTAGTGTAGTATTGACAGAAAGGGTTAGTGTAGTATAGACAGAGAGGGTTAGTGGAGGTAGTATAGACAGAGAGGGTTAGTGTAGGTAGTATAGACAGAGAGGGTTAGTGTAGTATTGACAGAAAGGGTTAGTGTAGTATAGACAGAGAAGGTTAGTGGAGGTAGTATAGACAGAGAGGGTTAGTGTAGGTAGTTTAGACAGAGAGGGTTAGTGGAGGTAGTATAGAAAGATAGGGTTAGTGTAGGTAGTATAGACAGAGAGGGTTAGTGGAAGTAATATAGACAGAGAGGGTTAGTGTAGGTAGTATAGACAGAGAGGGTTAGTGTAGTATAGACAGAGAGGGTTAGTGTAGGTAGTATAGACAGAGAGGGTTAGTGTAGTATAGACAGAGATGGTTAGTGGAGGTAGTATAGACAGAGAGGGTTAGTGTAGTATTGACAGAAAGGGTTAGTGTAGTATAGACAGAGAGGGTTAGTGGAGGTAGTATAGACAGAGAGGGTTAGTGTAGTATAGACAGAGAGGGTTAGTGTAGTATAGACAGAGAGGGTTAGTGGAGGTAGTATAGAAAGAGAGGGTTAGTGTAGGTAGTATAGACAGAGAGGGTTAGTGGAAGTAGTATAGACAGAGAGGGTTAGTGGAGGTAGTATAGACAGAGAGGTTTAGTGGAGGTAGTATAGACAGAGAGGGTTAGTGGAGGTAGTATAGACAGAGAGGGTTAGTGTAGTACAGACAGAGAGGGTTAGTGTAGTATAGACAGAGAGGGTTAGTGTAGTGTAGACAGAGAGGGTTAGTGTAGTATAGACAGAGAGGGTTAGTGGAGGTAGTATAGAAAGATAGGGTTAGTGTAGGTAGTATAGACAGAGAGGGTTAGTGGAGGTAGTATAGACAGAGAGGGTTAGTGGAAGTAGTATAGACAGAGAGGGTTAGTGTAGGTAGTATAGACAGAGAGGGTTAGTGTAGTATTGACAGAAAGGGTTAGTGTAGTATAGACAGAGAGGGTTAGTGGAGGTAGTATAGACAGAGAGGGTTAGTGTAGGTAGTATAGACAGAGAGGGTTAGTGTAGTATTGACAGAAAGGGTTAGTGTAGTATAGACAGAGAAGGTTAGTGGAGGTAGTATAGACAGAGAGGGTTAGTGTAGGTAGTTTAGACAGAGAGGGTTAGTGGAGGTAGTATAGAAAGATAGGGTTAGTGTAGGTAGTATAGACAGAGAGGGTTAGTAGAAGTAATATAGACAGAGAGGGTTAGTGTAGGTAGTATAGACAGAGAGGGTTAGTGTAGTATAGACAGAGAGGGTTAGTGTAGGTAGTATAGACAGAGAGGGTTAGTGTAGTATAGACAGAGATGGTTAGTGGAGGTAGTATAGACAGAGAGGGTTAGTGTAGTATTGACAGAAAGGGTTAGTGTAGTATAGACAGAGAGGGTTAGTGGAGGTAGTATAGACAGAGAGGGTTAGTGTAGTATAGACAGAGAGGGTTAGTGTAGTATAGACAGAGAGGGTTAGTGGAGGTAGTATAGACAGAGAGGGTTAGTGTAGTATAGACAGAGAGGGTTAGTGTAGTATAGACAGAGAGGGTTAGTGGAGGTAGTATAGACAGAGAGGTTTAGTGGAGGTAGTATAGACAGAGAGGGTTAGTGGAGGTAGTATAGACAGAGAGGGTTAGTGTAGTACAGACAGAGAGGGTTAGTGTAGTATAGACCGAGAGGGTTAGTGTAGTGTAGACAGAGAGGGTTAGTGTAGTATAGACAGAGAGGGTTAGTGGAGGTAGTATAGAAAGATAGGGTTAGTGTAGGTAGTATAGACAGAGAGGGTTAGTGGAGGTAGTATAGACAGAGAGGGTTAGTGGAAGTAGTATAGACAGAGAGGGTTAGTGTAGGTAGTATAGACAGAGAGGGTTAGTGGAAGTAGTATAGACAGAGAGGGTTAGTGTAGGTAGTATAGACAGAGAGGGTTAGTGTAGTATAGACAGAGAGGGTTAGTGTAGTTTAGACAGAGGGGGTTAGTGTAGGTAGTATAGACAGAGAGGGTTAGTGTAGTATAGACAGAGAGGGTTAGTGTACTATAGACAGAGAGGGTTAGTGGAGGTAGTATAGACAGAGAGGGTTAGTGGAGGTAGTATAGACAGAGAGGGTTAGTGTAGTACAGACAGAGAGGGTTAGTGTAGTATAGACAGAGAGGGTTAGTGTAGTGTAGACAGAGAGGGTTAGTGTAGTATAGACAGAGAGGGTTAGTGGAGGTAGTATAGACAGAGAGGGTTAGTCTAGTATAGACAGAGAGGGTTAGTGGAGGTAGTATAGACAGAGAGGGTTAGTGTAGTATTGACAGAAAGGGTTAGTGTAGTATAGACAGAGAGGGTTAGTGGAGGTAGTATAGACAGAGAGGGATATTGTAGTATAGACAGAGAGGGTTAGTGTAGTATAGACAGAGAGGGTTAGTGTAGTATAGACAGAGAGGGTTACTGTAGTATAGACAGAGAGGGTTAGTGGAGGTAGTATAGACAGAGAGGGTTAGTGTAGTATAGACAGAGAGGGTTAGTGTAGTATAGACAGAGAGGGTTAGTGGAAGTAGTATAGACTGGGAGGGTTAGTAGAGGTAGTATAGACAGAGATGGTTAGTGTAGTATTGACAGAAAGGGTTAGTGTAGTATAGACAGAGAGGGTTAGTGGAGGTAGTATAGACAGAGAGGGTTAGTGTAGTATAGACAGAGAGGGTTACTGGAGGTAGAATAGACAGAGAGGATTAGTGGAGGTAGTATAGACAGAGAGGGTTAGTGGAGGTAGTATAGACAGAGAGGGTTAGTGTAGTACAGACAGAGAGGGTTAGTGTAGTATAGACAGAGATGGTTAGTGTAGTGTAGACAGAGAGGGTTAGTGTAGTATAGAAAGAGAGGGTTAGTGGAGGTAGTATAGACAGAGGGGGTTAGTGTAGTATAGACAGAGATGGTTAGTGGAGGTAGTATAGACAGAGAGGGTTAGTGGAGGTAGTATAGACAGAGAGGGTTAGTGTTGTATAGACAGAGAGGGTTAGTGGAGGTAGTATAGACAGAGCGGGTTAGTGGATGTAGTATAGACAGAGAGGGTTAGTGTAGTATAGACAGAGAGGGTTAGTGTAGTATAGACAGAGATGGTTAGTGTAGTATAGACAGAGAGGGTTAGTGGAGGTAGTATAGACAGAGAGGGTTAGTGGAGGTAGTATAGACAGAGAGGGTTAGTGGAGGTAGTATAGACAGAGAGGGTTAGTGGAGGTAGTATAGACAGAGAGGGTTAGTGGAGGTAGTATAGACAGAGAGGGTTAGTGTAGTATAGACAGAGAGGGTTAGTGTAGTATAGACAGAGAGGGTTAGTGAAGGTAGTATAGACAGAGAGGGTTAGTGTAGTATAGACAGAGAGGGTTAGTGAAGGTAGTATAGACAGAGAGGGTTAGTGTAGTATAGACAGAGAGGGTTAGTGAAGGTAGTATAGACAGAGAGGGTTAGTGTAGTATAGACAGAGAGGGTTAGTGTAGTATAGACAGAGAGGGTTAGTGAAGGTAGTATAGACAGAGAGGGTTAGTGTAGTATAGACAGAGAGGGTTAGTGAAGGTAGTATAGACAGAGAGGGTTAGTGTAGTATAGACAGAGAGGGTTAGTGAAGGTAGTATAGACAGAGAGGGTTAGTGTAGTATAGACAGAGAGGGTTAGTGGATGTAGTATAGATAGAGAGGGTTATTGTAGTATAGACAGAGAGGGTTAGTGGAGGTAGTATAGACAGAGAGGGTTAGTGTAGTATAGACAGAGAGGGTTAGTGGAGGTAGTATAGATAGAGAGGGTTATTGTAGTATAGACAGAGAGGGTTAGTGGAGGTAGTATAGACAGAGAGGGTTAGTGTAGTATAGACAGAGAGGGTTAGTGGAGGTAGTATAGACAGAGAGGGTTAGTGTAGTATAGACAGAGGGGGTTAGTGGAGGTAGTATAGACAGAGAGGGTTAGTGTACTATAGACAGAGAGGGTTAGTGGAGGTAGTATAGACAGAGAGGGTTAGTGTAGTAGAGACAGAGAGGGTTAGTGTAGTATAGACAGAGAGGGTTAGTGGAGGTAGTATAGATAGAGAGGGTTAGTGGAGGTAGTATAGACAGAGAGGGTTAGTGGAGGTAGTATAGACAGATAGGGTTAGTGTAGTACAGACAGAGAGGGTTAGTGTAGTATAGACAGAGAGGGTTAGTGGAGAAAGTATAGACAGAGAGAGTTAGTGTAGTACAGACAGAGAGGGTTAGTGAAGTATAGACAGAGAGGGTTAGTGTAGTGTAGACAGAGAGGGTTAGTGTAGTATAGACAGAGAGGGTTAGTGGAGGTAGTATAGACAGAGGGGGTTAGTGTAGTATAGACAGAGATGGTTAGTGGAGGTAGTATAGACAGAGAGGGTTAGTGGAGGTAGTATAGACAGAGAGGGTTAGTGTAGTATAGACAGAGAGGGTTAGTGGAGGTAGTATAGACAGAGGGGGTTAGTGTAGTATAGACAGAGGGGGTTAGTGTAGTAAAGACAGAGAGGGTTAGTGGAGGTAGTATAGACAGAGAGGGTTAGTGGAGGTAGTATAGACAGAGAGGGTTAGTGTAGTACAGACAGAGAGGGTTAGTGTAGTATAGACAGAGAGGGTTAGTGGAGGTAGTATAGACAGAGAGAGTTAGTGTAGTACAGACAGAGAAGGTTAGTGTAGTATAGACAGAGAGGGTTAGTGTAGTGTAGACAGAGAGGGTTAGTGTAGTATAGACAGAGAGGGTTAGTGGAGGTAGTATAGACAGAGGGGGTTAGTGTAGTATAGACAGAGATGGTTAGTGGAGGTAGTATAGACAGAGAGGGTTAGTGGAGGTAGTATAGACAGAGAGGGTTAGTGTAGTATAGACAGAGAGGGTTAGTGGAGGTAGTATAGACAGAGGGGGTTAGTGTAGTATAGACAGAGGGGGTTAGTGTAGTATAGACAGAGAGGGTTAGTGTAGTATAGACAGAGAGGGTTAGTGGAGGTAGTATAGACAGAGAGGGTTAGTGGAGGTAGTATAGACAGAGGGGGTTAGTGTAGTATAGACAGAGAGAGTTAGTGTAGTATAGACAGAGAGGGTTAGTGGAGGTAGTATAGACAGAGGGGGTTAGTGTAGTATAGACAGAGAGGGTTAGTGTAGTATAGACAGAGAGGGTTAGTGGAGGTAGTATAGACAGAGGGGGTTAGTGTAGTATAGACAGAGAGGGTTAGTGTAGTATAGACAGAGGGGGTTAGTGGAGGTAGTATAGACAGAGAGGGTTAGTGTAGTATAGACAGAGAGGGTTAGTGGAGGTAGTATAGACAGAGCGGGTTAGTGGATGTAGTATAGACAGAGAGGGTTAGTGTAGTATAGACAGAGAGGGTTAGTGTAGTATAGACAGAGAGGGTTAGTGGAGGTAGTATAGACAGAGAGGGTTAGTGGAGGTAGTATAGACAGAGTGGGTTAGTGGAGGTAGTATAGACAGAGAGGGTTAGTGGAGGTAGTATAGACACAGATGGTTAGTGTAGTATAGACAGAGAGGGTTAGTGTAGTATAGACAGAGAGGGTTAGTGGAGGTAGTATAGACAGAGAGGGTTAGTGTAGTATAGACAGAGAGGGTTAGTGGAGGTAGTATAGACAGAGAGGGTTAGTGGAGGTAGTATAGACAGAGTGGGTTAGTGGAGGTAGTATAGACAGAGAGGGTTAGTGGAGGTAGTATAGACAGAGAGGTTTGGTGTAGTATAGACAGAGAGGGTTAGTGTAGTATAGACAGAGAGGGTTAGTGTAGTGTAGACAGAGAGGGTTAGTGTAGTATAGACAGAGAGGGTTAGTGGAGGTAGTATAGAAAGAGAGGGTTAGTGTAGGTAGTATAGACAGAGAGGGTTAGTGGAAGTAGTATAGACAGAGAGGGTTAGTGTAGGTAGTATAGACAGAGAGGGTTAGTGTAGTATAGACAGAGAGGGTTAGTGTAGTATAGACAGAGAGGGTTAGTGAAGGTAGTATAGACAGAGAGGGTTAGTGTAGTATAGACAGAGAGGGTTAGTGGAGGTAGTATAGACAGAGAGGGTTAGTGTAGTATTGACAGAAAGGGTTAGTGTAGTATAGACAGAGAGGGTTAGTGGAGGTAGTATAGACAGAGAGGGTTAGTGTAGTATAGACAGAGAGGGTTAGTGTAGTATAGACAGAGAGGGTTAGTGTGGTATAGACAGAGAGGGTTAGTGTAGTATAGACAGAGAGGGTTAGTGGAGGTTGTATAGACAGAGAGGGTTAGTGGAGGTAGTATAGACAGAGAGGGTTAGTGTAGTATAGACAGAGAGGGTTAGTGGAGGTAGTATAGACAGAGAGGGTTAGTGTAGGTAGTATAGACAGAGAGGGTTAGTGGAGGTAGTATAGACAGAGAGGGTTAGTGTAGTATAGACAGAGAGGGTTAGTGTAGTATAGACAGAGAGGGTTAGTGGAGGTAGTATAGACAGAGAGGGTTAGTGTAGTATAGAAAGAGAGGATTAGTGGAGGTTGTACAGACAGAGAGGGTTAGTGGAGGTAGTATAGATAGAGAGGGTTAGTGTAGTATAGACAGAGAGGGTTAGTGGAGGTAGTATAGATAGAGAGGGTTAGTGTAGTATAGACAGAGAGGGTTAGTGGAGGTAGTATAGACAGAGAGGGTTAGTGTAGTATAGACAGAGAGGGTTAGTGGAGGTAGTATAGACAGAGAGGGTTAGTGTAGTATAGACAGAGGGGGTTAGTGGAGGTAGTATAGACAGAGCGGGTTAGTGGATGTAGTATAGACAGAGAGGGTTAGTGTAGTATAGACAGAGAGGGTTAGTGTAGTATAGACACAGATGGTTAGTGTAGTATAGACAGAGAGGGTTAGTGTAGTATAGACAGAGAGGGTTAGTGGAGGTAGTATAGACAGAGAGGGTTAGTGTAGTATAGACAGAGAGGGTTAGTGGAGGTAGTATAGACAGAGAGGGTTAGTGGAGGTAGTATAGACAGAGTGGGTTAGTGGAGGTAGTATAGACAGAGAGGGTTAGTGGAGGTAGTATAGACAGAGAGGTTTGGTGTAGTATAGACAGAGAGGGTTAGTGTAGTATAGACAGAGAGGGTTAGTGTAGTGTAGACAGAGAGGGTTAGTGTAGTATAGACAGAGAGGGTTAGTAGAGGTAGTATAGAAAGAGAGGGTTAGTGTAGGTAGTATAGACAGAGAGGGTTAGTGGAAGTAGTATAGACAGAGAGGGTTAGTGTAGGTAGTATAGACAGAGAGGGTTAGTGTAGTATAGACAGAGAGGGTTAGTGTAGTATAGACAGAGAGGGTTAGTGAAGGTAGTATAGACAGAGAGGGTTAGTGTAGTATAGACAGAGAGGGTTAGTGGAGGTAGTATAGACAGAGAGGGTTAGTGTAGTATTGACAGAAAGGGTTAGTGTAGTATAGACAGAGAGGGTTAGTGGAGGTAGTATAGACAGAGAGGGTTAGTGTAGTATAGACAGAGAGGGTTAGTGTAGTATAGACAGAGAGGGTTAGTGTGGTATAGACAGAGAGGGTTAGTGTAGTATAGACAGAGAGGGTTAGTGGAGGTTGTATAGACAGAGAGGGTTAGTGGAGGTAGTATAGACAGAGAGGGTTAGTGTAGTATAGACAGAGAGGGTTAGTGGAGGTAGTATAGACAGAGAGGGTTAGTGTAGGTAGTATAGACAGAGAGGGTTAGTGTAGTATAGAAAGAGAGGATTAGTGGAGGTTGTACAGACAGAGAGGGTTAGTGGAGGTAGTATAGATAGAGAGGGTTAGTGTAGTATAGACAGAGAGGGTTAGTGGAGGTAGTATAGACAGAGAGGGTTAGTGTAGTATAGACAGAGAGGGTTAGTGGAGGTAGTATAGACAGAGAGGGTTAGTGTAGTATAGACAGAGGGGGTTAGTGGAGGTAGTATAGACAGAGAGGGTTAGTGTACTATAGACAGAGAGGGTTAGTGTAGTATAGACAGAGAGGGTTAGTGTACTATAGACAGAGAGGGTTAGTGGAGGTAGTATAGACATAGAGGGTTAGTGGAGGTAGTATAGACAGAGAGGGTTAGTGTAGTATAGACAGAGAGGGTTAGTGGAGGTAGTATAGACAGAGAGGGTTAGTGGAGGTAGTATAGACAGAGAGGGTTAGTGGAGGTAGTATAGACAGAGAGGGTTAGTGTAGTACAGACAGAGAGGGTTAGTGTAGTATAGACAGAGAGGGTTAGTGTAGTGTAGACAGAGAGGGTTAGTGTAGTATAGACAGAGAGGGTTAGTGGAGGTAGTTTAGACAGAGGGGGTTAGTGTAGTATAGACAGAGAGGGTTAGTGTAGTATAGACAGAGAGGGTTATTGGAGGTAGTATAGACAGAGAGGGTTAGTGGGGGTAGTATAGACAGAGAGGGTTAGTGTAGTATAGACAGAGAGGGTTAGTGGAGGTAGTATAGACAGAGGGGGTTAGTGTAGTATAGACAGAGGGAGTTAGTGTAGTATAGACAGAGAGGGTTAGTGTAGTATAGACAGAGAGGGTTAGTGGAGGTAGTATAGACAGAGGGGGTTAGTGTAGTATAGACAGAGAGAGTTAGTGTAGTATAGACAGAGAGGGTTAGTGGAGGTAGTATAGACAGAGAGGGTTAGTGGATGTAGTATAGACAGAGAGGGTTAGTGTAGTATAGACAGAGAGGGTTAGTGTAGTATAGACAGAGAGGGTTAGTGTAGTATAGAAAGAGAGGATTAGTGGAGGTTGTACAGACAGAGAGGGTTAGTGGAGGTAGTATAGATAGAGAGGGTTAGTGTAGTATAGACAGAGAGGGTTAGTGGAGGTAGTATAGATAGAGAGGGTTAGTGTAGTATAGACAGAGAGGGTTAGTGGAGGTAGTATAGACAGAGAGGGTTAGTGTAGTATAGACAGAGAGGGTTAGTGGAGGTAGTATAGACAGAGAGGGTTAGTGTAGTATAGACAGAGGGGGTTAGTGGAGGTAGTATAGACAGAGCGGGTTAGTGGATGTAGTATAGACAGAGAGGGTTAGTGTAGTATAGACAGAGGGGGTTAGTGTAGTATAGACACAGATGGTTAGTGTAGTATAGACAGAGAGGGTTAGTGTAGTATAGACAGAGAGGGTTAGTGGAGGTAGTATAGACAGAGAGGGTTAGTGTAGTATAGACAGAGAGGGTTAGTGGAGGTAGTATAGACAGAGAGGGTTAGTGGAGGTAGTATAGACAGAGTGGGTTAGTGGAGGTAGTATAGACAGAGAGGGTTAGTGGAGGTAGTATAGACAGAGAGGTTTGGTGTAGTATAGACAGAGAGGGTTAGTGTAGTATAGACAGAGAGGGTTAGTGTAGTGTAGACAGAGAGGGTTAGTGTAGTATAGACAGAGAGGGTTAGTGGAGGTAGTATAGAAAGAGAGGGTTAGTGTAGGTAGTATAGACAGAGAGGGTTAGTGGAAGTAGTATAGACAGAGAGGGTTAGTGTAGGTAGTATAGACAGAGAGGGTTAGTGTAGTATAGACAGAGAGGGTTAGTGTAGTATAGACAGAGAGGGTTAGTGAAGGTAATATAGACAGAGAGGGTTAGTGTAGTATAGACAGAGAGGGTTAGTGGAGGTAGTATAGACAGAGAGGGTTAGTGTAGTATTGACAGAAAGGGTTAGTGTAGTATAGACAGAGAGGGTTAGTGGAGGTAGTATAGACAGAGAGGGTTAGTGTAGTATAGACAGAGAGGGTTAGTGTAGTATAGACAGAGAGGGTTAGTGTGGTATAGACAGAGAGGGTTAGTGTAGTATAGACAGAGAGGGTTAGTGGAGGTTGTATAGACAGAGAGGGTTAGTGGAGGTAGTATAGACAGAGAGGGTTAGTGTAGTATAGACAGAGAGGGTTAGTGGAGGTAGTATAGACAGAGAGGGTTAGTGTAGGTAGTATAGACAGAGAGGGTTAGTGTAGTATAGAAAGAGAGGATTAGTGGAGGTTGTACAGACAGAGAGGGTTAGTGGAGGTAGTATAGATAGAGAGGGTTAGTGTAGTATAGACAGAGAGGGTTAGTGGAGGTAGTATAGACAGAGAGGGTTAGTGTAGTATAGACAGAGAGGGTTAGTGGAGTTAGTATAGACAGAGAGGGTTAGTGTAGTATAGACAGAGGGGGTTAGTGGAGGTAGTATAGACAGAGAGGGTTAGTGTACTATAGACAGAGAGGGTTAGTGTAGTATAGACAGAGAGGGTTAGTGTACTATAGACAGAGAGGGTTAGTGGAGGTAGTATAGACATAGAGGGTTAGTGGAGGTAGTATAGACAGAGAGGGTTAGTGTAGTATAGACAGAGAGGGTTAGTGGAGGTAGTATAGACAGAGAGGGTTAGTGGAGGTAGTATAGACAGAGAGAGTTAGTGGAGGTAGTATAGACAGAGAGGGTTAGTGTAGTACAGACAGAGAGGGTTAGTGTAGTATAGACAGAGAGGGTTAGTGTAGTGTAGACAGAGAGGGTTAGTGTAGTATAGACAGAGAGGGTTAGTGGAGGTAGTTTAGACAGAGGGGGTTAGTGTAGTATAGACAGAGAGGGTTAGTGTAGTATAGACAGAGAGGGTTATTGGAGGTAGTATAGACAGAGAGGGTTAGTGGGGGTAGTATAGACAGAGAGGGTTAGTGTAGTATAGACAGAGAGGGTTAGTGGAGGTAGTATAGACAGAGGGGGTTAGTGTAGTATAGACAGAGGGAGTTAGTGTAGTATAGACAGAGAGGGTTAGTGTAGTATAGACAGAGAGGGTTAGTGGAGGTAGTATAGACAGAGGGGGTTAGTGTAGTATAGACAGAGAGAGTTAGTGTAGTATAGACAGAGAGGGTTAGTGGAGGTAGTATAGACAGAGAGGGTTAGTGGATGTAGTATAGACAGAGAGGGTTAGTGTAGTATAGACAGAGAGGGTTAGTGTAGTATAGACAGAGAGGGTTAGTGTAGTATATACAGAGGGGGTTAGTGTAGTATAGACAGAGAGGGTTAGTGTAGTATAGACAGAGAGGGTTAGTGGAGGTAGTATAGACAGAGAGGGTTAGTGGATGTAGTATAGACAGAGAGGGTTAGTGTAGTATAGACAGAGAGGGTTAGTGTAGTATAGACAGAGAGGGTTAGTGTAGTATAGACAGAGAGGGTTAGTGTAGGTAGTATAGGCAGAGAGGGTTAGTGGAGGTAGTATAGACAGAGAGGGTTAGTGTAGGTAGTATATGCAGAGAGGGTTAGTGGAGGTAGTATAGACAGAGAGGGTTAGTGGAGGTAGTATAGACAGAGAGGGTTAGTGTAGTATAGACAGAGAGGGTTAGTGTAGTATAGACAGAGAGGGTTAGTGTAGGTAGTATAGACAGAGAGGGTTGGTGGAGGTGGTATAGACAGAGAGGGTTAGTGGAGGTAGTATAGACAAAGAGGGTTAGTGTAGTATAGACAGAGAGGGTTAGTGAAGGTAGGGATTCTTTCCACTGGGATTCTCTGCCTCTAACCCTATTACGGGGGCTGAGTCACTGGCTTACTGGTGCTCTTTCATACCGTCCCTGGGAGGGGTGCGTCACCTGAGTGGATTGAGTCACTGATGTGGTCATCCTGTCTGGGTTGCCCCCCCCCCCCCTTGGGTTGTGCCATGGCGGAGATCTTTGTGGGCTATACTCAGCCTTGTCTCAGGATGGTAAGTTGGTTGGTTGAAGATATCCCTCTAGTGGTGTGGGGGCTGTGCTTTGGCAAAGTGGGTGGGGTTGTATCCTTCCTGTTTGGCCCTGTCCGGGGGTGTCCACAGATGGGGCCACAGTGTCTCCTGACCCCTCCTGTCTCAGCCTCCAGTATTTATGCTGCAGTAGTTTATGTGTCGGGGGGCTAGGGTCAGTTTGTTATATCTGGAGTACTTCTCCTGTCCTATTCGGTGTCCTGTGTGAATCTAAGTGTGCTCTCTCTAATTCTCTCTTTCTCTCTTTCTTTCTCTCTCTCGGAGGACCTGAGCCCTAGGACCATGCCTCAGGACTACCTGACATGATGACTCCTTGCTGTCCCCAGTCCACCTGGCCGTGCTGATGCTCCAGTTTTAACTGTTCTGCCTTGTTATTATTGGACCATGCTGGTCATTTATGAACATTTGAACATCTTGGCCATGTTCTGTTATAATCTCTACCCGGCACAGCCAGAAGAGGACTGGTCACCCCACAAGGCCTGGTTCCTCTCTAGGTTTATTGCTAGGTTTTGGCCTTTCTAGGGAGTTTTTCCTAGCCACCGTGCTTCTACACCTGCATTGCTTGCTGTTTGGGGTTTCAGGCTGGGTTTCTGTACAGCACTTTGAGATATCAGCTGATGTACGAAGGGCTATATAAATACATTTTATGTGATATACTTTAGTATGTTTAGTGAATGGAAAATGTAGGTTTGAATAGGTAATTAAATATATATATAAATGCATTTCATTTGATTTGATTTGATTTAGTACAGACAGAGGGTTAGTGTAGTATAGACAGAGAGGGTTAGTGTAGTATAGACAGAGAGGGTTAGTGTAGTATAGACAGAGAGGGTTAGTGTAGTATAGACAGAGAGGGTTAGTGTAGTATAGACAGAGAGGGTTAGTGTAGGTAGTATAGACAGAGAGGGTTAGTGGAGGTAGTATAGACAGAGAGGGTTAGTTTAGGTAGTATAGACAGAGAGGGTTAGTGGAGGTAGTATAGACAGAGAGGGTTAGTGTAGTATAGACAGAGAGGGTTAGTGTAGTATAGACAGAGAGGGTTAGTGTAGTATAGACAGAGAGGGTTAGTGGAGGTTGTATAGACAGAGAGGGTTAGTGTAGGTAGTATAGACAGAGAGGGTTAGTGGAGGTAGTATAGACAGAGAGGGTTAGTGTATGTAGTATAGACAGAGAGGTTTAGTGGAGGTAGTATAGACAGAGAGGGTTAGTGTAGTATAGACAGAGAGGGTTAGTGTAGTATAGACAGAGAGGGTTAGTGTAGTATAGACAGAGACAGAGAGGGTTAGTGGAGTGTTAGAGGAGGTAGTATAGACAGAGAGGGTTAGTGTAGGTAGTATAGACAGAGAGGGTTAGTGGAGGTAGTATAGACAGAGAGGGTTAGTGTAGTATAGACAGAGAGGGTTAGTGTAGTATAGACAGAGAGGGTTAGTGTAGTATAGACAGAGAGGGTTAGTGTAGTATAGACAGAGAGGGTTAGTGGAGGTTGTATAGACAGAGAGGGTTAGTGTAGGTAGTATAGACAGAGAGGGTTAGTGGAGGTAGTATAGACAGAGAGGGTTAGTGTATGTAGTATAGACAGAGAGGTTTAGTGGAGGTAGTATAGACAGAGAGGGTTAGTGTAGTATAGACAGAGAGGGTTAGTGTAGTATAGACAGAGAGGGTTAGTGTAGTATAGACAGAGACAGAGAGGGTTAGTGGAGTGTTAGAGGAGGTAGTATAGACAGAGAGGGTTAGAGGAGGGTTAGAGGAGGTAGTATAGACAGAGAGGGTTAGAGGAGGGTTAGAGGAGGTAGTATAGACAGAGAGGGTTAGTGTAGTATAGACAGAGAGGGTTAGTGTAGGTAGTATAGACAGAGAGGGTTAGTGGAGGTAGTATAGACAGAGAGGGTTAGTGTAGGTAGTATAGACAGAGAGGGTTAGTGGAGGTAGTATAGACAGAGAGGGTTAGTGTAGTATAGACAGAGAGGATTAGTGTAGTATAGACAGAGAGGGTTAGTGGCGGTTGTATAGACAGAGAGGGTTAGTGTAGTATAGACAGAGAGGGTTAGTGTAGTATAGACAGAGAGGGTTAGTGGAGGTAGTATAGACAGAGAGGGTTAGTGTAGCTATTTTCAGATCTGTCCAGAGATGTTCGATCAGGTTCAAGTCCAGGCTCTGACTGGGCCACTCAAGAACATTCAGAGACTTGTCCCGAAGCCACTCCTGTGTTGTCTTGGCTGTGTGCTTAGGGTCGTTAGCCTTGGTCACCTCCTTGACCAAGGCCCTTCTCTCCTGATTGCTGGTCGGGTGGCCAGCTATAGGAAGAGTCTTGGTGGTTCCAAACTTGTTCCACTTAAGAATGATGGAGGCCACTGTGTTCTTGGGGACCTTCTATGCTGAAAACATTTTTTTGGTACCCTTCCCAAATCTTTGCCTCGACACAATCTTGTATCAGAGCTCTATGGACAATTCCTTCGACCTCATGACATGGTTTTTGATCTGACATGCACCGTCATTGTGTGTACCTTTTCAAATCATTTCCAATCAATTGAATTTACCACAGCTGGACTCCAATCACAGCTGGACTCCAATCTCAAAGATGGTCAATGGAAACAGGAAGCACCTGAGCTCAATTGCGCGTCTCAAAGCAAAGGGTCTGAGTACTTATGTAAATAAGGTATTTCTGTTTTTTATTTGTAATAAATGTGATATAAATTCTAAAACCCTGTTTTCACTTTGTCATTATGTGGTATTGTGTGTAGATTGATGAGGAAAAAAACATATTTAATCAATTTTAGAATAAGGCTGTAAAGTACAAAATTTGATTTTTTTTTTATGAGTGAATACTTTACGAATGCATATATATATATATATATATATATATATATATATATATATATATATATATATAGGTATATGCAATACTTGTTATATATATAAGTTTACTAGCAAACACTGAGAAGAAACTATAAAACAACAATTTACTTCTAAATCTCTAAAACTGAAGCTTGTATTACTATAAAAAAATATAAGTCTAAGCCTGATAGACATAGCTGTAGGTAGATACTGTCTGCCGACCTGCCTAGGTACATTTGTACGATCTGGTCACTGTGAAAAGGTTGAGGGTTATGCCATATTTATTTATATTAGATGTTGTGTGTACATGTAATCTCTATGCCTGAGCACATGTATTCATATTCAACTTGTTTAACCTGATGTTGTTATACCATTCAACTGTTGTTCAAACTGCACAATAGAGTATATATTTTGTATTACAGACGATACCATGTGGTGCCTGGGCTTCTTCCTGTAATGGATTCTAGATACAGACACACAATTCCTTTGCCTGCGTGTGTCGTTGTAGGAGAATTACATTCTGCTAACTGTATCCCTCTCGAGTGATTAGACATTATGCTGGATTTCAAGCAGATGACTCAAGAGGAGCTGAATGGCAGTCTGATCATGACAACACTTTTCCCACAGCTTTACAAGTGAACTTACTATATGTTTCTTTGCCAATTTCATCATCTGCTGATCACCAGATTATTACTCCAGATATGTGATTTAACCAAAGATTTTAATTCCATTACTGGGAGTTACAGACAATATTCCCTCTAAGCAGCGTGTATTCACGCAGCTGCCCCAGGACTGCCGCAAAGAATAAATATCATCCTGCGCAGAGAAGCACAAGTTTGAACTTCACTCAACTTTCTAGAGTTTTCCCCGTTAGTTAACACTATCAATGCTTCCCTTTACTGTGGGAATTGCGATCGAGTCAACACAATATTAGCCCTGCATGTTATTTTTTTAAAGTCATGGAATGTAGGCCTACGTTGAACACAGCACATTGGCTGCTACTGTAGGCTGACTGATAGAACAGATGTTATGGGATGCAGAAGCCTGAAACTGTAATGTAAAGCGGGTACAGCTTCGGTGTTCACAGTAAACGAACGCTGGAAGTTGCACTCAGCAGACCTGAAATTTACCAACTGTCGAAACAAATGAGAGGGAACATTGGTTACAGGATAGGTACTGTTTGGTGTAGCACAGAGAATTTTATGATAATAAAACAACGAAAGCCAAATGACTTGATCTAAAGTGCAGAGGTATTGCCCTAGCGAGTGCTGCAGTGGTTAAAGGCCGGATCCTTGGCGGTGTCACAGACCCATGAGGCAGCACACAATTGGCCCAGCTTCGTCCGGGTTAGGGGAGGGATTTTGCCGGCCGGGATTTCCTTGTCTCGTCATGCTCTAGCGACTCCTTGTGGTGGGCCAGGAGCCTGCAGGCTGACTTCGGTCATAAGTTGGCCGGTTTTTCCTCTGACACGTTGGTGCGACTGGCTTCCGGGTTAAGCGAGCAGTGTGTCAAGAAGCAGTGCGGATTGGCAGGGTTGTGTTTTCGAAGGATGCATGGCTCTCAACCTTCACCTCTCACGAGGCCGTAGGACAGTTGCAGCGGTGAGACAAGACTGTAACTACCAATATCAAGAAAAAGGTAAAAGTAAAGCATTTATTAAAAAATAAAGTGCAGAAGAAGAATACTGTTATAATAGGAATAAAGGGGGATTTCATAAAACGTCTCACGATGATGATTTTCAAAGGGCTCACCGTTTCGGGGACAGAGGGGAAGGAAAGCCCTGTCCAATAGTAGCTATGCTAACACACTGCAAAATGAAGATTGCCTTGCTACAACAGGGTAGGGAACTGAAGAACATCCCCTTCTCTATTAATGAATAATTTCTCGATGAAATAGTGGAGAGACGACGTGCCCTGTACCCCAACTTTCAAAAGGCTCCGAGCAGAGAAACAGAATGTTAGTCTAGTGGTCGATAAATTGTATGTAATCAACCAAATATTCAAGGACTGGAAGACAACGTGGTTGTGAGTGATAGCTACCTCCTGCTGAAGTGGTCCCCGATACACATTTGCTCCGCATTACACAGTACAATTATGAATTAATTAAAAAAAAATAAAAAAAACATTGCCTAATGGACCATTTTTGTATAAATTTTTATTCATGCAGTATGTGGACTTAAAAGGAGGTTGGATTTATGGTAATACAAAACAAATGAACTTATCTTTTTTTATTTAGGCGATATGGAACTTTGAAGTATATGGACTTAAAATGAGGTTTTGATTTTTGAGGTGAAGACCTTTGACCTTTTTAGATTGTTTATTTATTTAATTAGAAGATTGCACAGGTAGTACATTAGAAACACCAAGGTTTTTTGTTTTTGTTTTGATGTGATAATTGTAGAGATCGGGTATATTACCACTTTAAAGCGGTTTTATAGTGGAGCCCTTTTTGGCTAATAAATGTAACAAATTAATACATATGAATGGATCTAATGTAGAGCTAGGATAAAGGATTATAGAATGTAACCCTGTCTAGGTTCTCTACTGGACTAGACCTATTACCATCCTAAAAGAATTTGTCATGACATTTTTTTTAAAATGTAAATATTGTTCTCATACACACGGGCAAATGGATTGGGTATTGTCAACATGGTTCTGGTCTCTATTAGTATGTGGCAGGCTGGTTAACGCTGAGTCGAACGGTTTTAAGTTAACGGTAGAATCAACACAATAACTGGCTTATGGAAGCACTTCTCTAAGCGAGAGGTAGATTATATATTTCTATATAAGCTGTTTACGCTACATTTCATATTGTTGATCCTAATGATATAGGGTGTAAAACAGCCGAGGGGGATAGAGCAACGACCCTGGAATAAAAACTAAATGTGTGGGTGGAGAGCGGATTGGTTTTATAGGTTTGCTCGCTCTGGGTTGTCAGTACTGCATGTATTCTTGGCTATCGTGCCATGGCTGTGTCAGGGTCGATTGTAATTTAATACATGTCCTTTATGTGTAGGGTGATGCCAAAGACACATTTTACTGGCAGTCATTAGCGGCTGTTAGAATCTATGTTCCTTTTTCCTTCCTTTTTTGTGGGAATATAACTGGATATAATGAGGACTACATGTCTCTCTGCTGATAGGACTATAACAGGACATAATGAGGACTACATGTCTCTCTGTTGATAGGACTATAACAGGACATAATGAGGACTACATGTCTCTCTGCTGATAGGACTATAACAGGACATAATGAGGACTACATGTCTCTCTGCTGATAGGAATATAACAGGACATAATGAGGACTACATGTCTCTCTGCTGATAGGACTATAACAGGACATAATGAGGACTACATGTCTCTCTGCTGATAGGACTATAACAGGACATAATGAGGACTACATGTCTCTCTGTTGATAGGACTATAACAGGACATAATGAGGACTACATGTCTCTCTGCTGATAGGACTATAACAGGACATAATGAGGACTACATGTCTCTCTGCTGATAGGACTATAACAGGACATAATGAGGACTACATGTCTCTCTGTTGATAGGAATATAACAGGACATAATGAGGACTACATGTCTCTCTGCTGATAGGACTATAACAGGATATAATGAGGACTACATGTCTCTCTGTTGATAGGAATATAACAGGACATAATGAGGAGTACATGTTTCTCTACTGATAGGAAGAGTGACGTAATGGACATAATGAGGACTACATGTTTCTCTACTGATAGGAAGAGTGACGTAATGGACATAATGAGGACTACATGTCTCTCTGCTGATAGGACTATAACAGGACATAATGAGGACTACATGTCTCTCTGTTGATAGGAATATAACAGGACATAATGAGGACTACATGTCTCTCTGTTGATAGGAATATAACAGGACATAATGAGGACTGCATGTCTCTCTGTTGATAGGAATATAACAGGACATAATGAGGACTACATGTCTCTCTGCTGATAGGACTATAACAGGACATAATGAGGACTACATGTCTCTCTGCTGATAGGACTATAACAGGACATAATGAGGACTACATGTCTCTCTGCTGATAGGACTATAACAGGACATAATGAGGACTACATGTCTCTCTGCTGATAGGACTATAACAGGATATAATGAGGACTACATGTCTCTCTGCTGATAGGACTATAACAGGACATAATGAGGACTACATGTCTCTCTGCTGATAGGACTATAACAGGATATAATGAGGACTACATGTCTCTCTGCTGATAGGACTATAACAGGACATAATGAGGACTACATGTCTCTCTGTTGATAGGAATATAACAGGACATAATGAGGACTACATGTCTCTCTGCTGATAGGAAGAGTGACGTAATGGACATAAAGAATTGGTCCAAAGATATGTATTGTTATTTTTCTCTTTTCGAACAATCAGATCATTGAACTGAGCAGGCTGGTCTGACATACGTATAGCCAATCAGATCATTGAACTGAGCAGGCTGGTCTGACATACGTATAGCCAATCAGATCATTGAACTGAGGAGGCTGGTCTGACATACGTATAGCCAATCAGAACCAATGAACTGAGCAGGCTAGGCTGACATTCTTATAGCCAATCAGAACCAATGAACTGAGCAGGCGAGACTGACATGTTTTTAGCCAATCAGATCCAATGAACTGAGCAGACTGGGCTGACATGCTTATAGCCAATCAGATTCAATGAACTGAGCATGCTGGGCTGACTTATGCTGAGCCACACTGGCTGCATTTACACAGTTAGCCCAATTCTAATATTTTCTTCCAACATTTGGTCTGAATCACATCAGATATTTTTCAAAACTGATCTGATTGGTCAAAAGACCAATGAGTGAAAACAAAATTAATATATCAGAATTAGGCTGCATGTGTAAACGCAGTCATTGTCGGTACACTGTCAACGGTGGCCATGTGAAGCTGAGACTCTTTGTGCTTGTGGGCGAACGGCCTGCTGGATAAAGTAGTGCTTCTTAACCACCAACTGTTCAGAAGTACTGCACATCTCCTGGAAATACATGATCGTGGTGTTTTACACTGTATGTGGAAGGGACGCAGGGCAACACGCCTGTTGTCTACCGAATGGGACCGTCTATGTCTCTCCGGGACAATGAGGGGGTTATTGGGAGTTGCTTTTGAGAAGAAATGCCAGTCTAAGTGAATAGACTGGGGGGACTACAGAAAGTGTGACACTTCTTAGTAATGTAGTTCTTACACAGAAGAAATGGAATCGAAATCACTGTCATACACAACAATACATTTACTGTCTGAGCACAACCCCCCCCCCCCTCAAAGTACTGTCTGTAAACCTCCCCCAGCCCATGGACTTTGTCAGATCATTCTTGTAAATAGTAGAAGGGGCTGTTTATAGGCCTGTCTTTGTATTGTGTTTGGAGAATCTGCAGAGAGAAGAGTGAAGTGGTCGTTTTACTGTTTGTCGTCTTGATTTCATACCTTTCAGTGTCCCTTTGCTGGTTTCTGTCCCACCATCTTGTTGTGTTCCGTAACCACAAGGTGTCCCCTCCCTCCTGCGTGTGTACCCACAATGCTTTGGGGGAGTTTTCAGCAGGCCACTGCTGGCTCCAGATAACCTGAGTTTAACAAAGAGGAAAGGTCAAAAGATGGGTTTGATGACATGGTCTGGAAGGTTCTCTGTGGTACCTCAGGCTACCTCCAACCACCTGTAAGCCCATTACACCAAACAAACCCAACTCATGTTTATACCATGTTACTGTAAATTGAGCTGTGTTAGCCATCAGCTTGTAAATATTTCGGGCAACTTGCCTTCACGGTGTGCAGAGCTAGGGGTTGGAAGAACATGTTGGTGGAATCAGATTCTGTACCACCTACAACAAAATACAGAACAATACACTATCAACCCACCCCACGAATTGACCCAGCTAGACCAGCTAGGCTAGCAAGCTAGCTAACATTAAGTTGCCTCGAAATGCAAATCTTCTGTTTTGTTGTGAATTGAAAAAAAACGATGGTATCGCAATATCACTTCTCAGCTGAGGTCGAAACGTTGCCTCCATACCTGTTAAACAAATAAGTACAATATTTAGGGATTGTTATCACTAAAAAACATTTCAGATAGACAATCTTTAAACATTGATAGTAGAATTAATTCCATGAGTCCATGGCTGCAACGTGATATCTCAGCATTGGGTTCTTTTGTCCAAAACTGATGGTTTATCTAGAATAAGTCCCATTTTCTTTGTTGGATGGACATGAATTCCTAATGATGTTGAGCCTCCAAAGTTACCTGTAAAAGTTCTATCAGCAAATCACATTTTACCCGAAAATGATATTCAAGCACCCCCCCCACCCACCCCCCCCCCCCACCCCAAATAAAACATTGATTTGGAATAATAGAGTTGTTAAAGTTAATAGGAAATCCATTTTCAAAAGGGCTTTGGTTTGACAAGGGTATTCATTGTGTATGTGATGTGTTAGACAACACTGGGGAGTTTCTGCCGTTTGATGAGTTCATTTCAGGTTAATGGTACTCAGAGAGAATATATGAAGGTTTTGCAAAAGCAATTCCACTTCCTTTACTTGAACTTCCACTTCCTTTACTTGAACTTCCACTTCCTTTACTTGAACTTCCACTTCCTTTACTTGAACTTCCACTTCCTTTACTTGAACTTCCACTTCCTTTACTTGAACTTCCACTTCCTTTACTTGAACTTATTAAGAACCCTTTGTTCCTCTGATTCAGAAGCTATAGAGCCATTTCTTTTTTCATGTCGCCAGTATAGTAAACTATGGATTGAAATTCATGAATGGTTGTGTATAAAATCTCCAAAATGACCTTTTGTTTACCTATGATGATGTTAATTGCTTATCCTTGTCATTTCGATCATAAGTATTTTTTATTGACATTATTATTCTCTTGGCTAAATATTATATTCACAGGATGTAAATGGGAAACTCCTTATTTTGTAGTTTTTTACATTATACTGTTGCAATTTTATAACTTGTGAAACTTTTAACAGAATTATTTAGAAGTCATGTCTCTGAATGTCTGTTAATGTCTCATTGAAATGATAATCTAAATGATGTCCTAAATTATAATATTTTATTTATTTTTTGGGGGGGTGATTTATTGAAAAAATAATATAATAATAAAAACATTATAATATATATATTTTTTTTTTAACTGTCGGTGAAATGGATACAAAGCTGATTCTTCAAAGTCTCCACCTTTTCCCTTGATGGCAGCTTTGCAAATTAATTACTTAAAAATCATACAACGTGATTTTCTGGATTTTTGTTTTAGATTCCGTCTCTCACAGTTGAAGTGTACCTATGATATAAATTACAGACCTCTACATGCTTTGTAAGTAGGAAACACTGCAAAATCCGCAGCGTATCAAATACTTGTTCTCCCCACTGTATATAGATTTGTATTATTTGTTTGCTTGTCTGAGGTTTTACTGCATTGTTAGGAGCTAGTAACACAATCAGTTCGCTGCACCCGCTATAGCATCTGCTAAACTGTCTACTGTGTACGGTGTTCTGTACTGTGTTCTGTACTGTACTGTGTACGGTGTTCTGTACTGTGTACTGTACTGTACTGTGTACAGTGTTCTGTACTGTGTCCTGCAACCACTTGGATTAGATTTGATTTGAGTAACAGGTCTTTGTTATGTAAAGCACCTTTAAACACTATCTGTCTGTTCCTACACATCATCAATGAGCACCTTTAAACACTATCTGTCTGTTCCTACACATCATCAATGAGCACCTTTAAACACTATCTGTCTGTTCCTACACATCATCAATGAGCACCTTTAAACACTATCTGTTCCTACACATCATCAATAAGCACCTTTAAACACTATCTGTTCCTACACATCATCAATGAGCACCTTTAAACACTATCTGTCTGTTCCTACACATCATCAATAAGCACCTTTAAACACTATCTGTTCCTACACATCATCAATGAGCACCTTTAAACACTATCTGTCTGTTCCTACACATCATCAATGAGCACCTTTAAACACTATCTGTCTGTTCCTACACATCATCAATGAGCACCTTTAAACACTATCTGTCTGTTCCTACACATCATCAATGAGCACCTTTAAACACTATCTGTTCCTACACATCATCAATGAGCACCTTTAAACACTATCTGTCTGTTCCTACACATCATCAATGAGCACCTTTAAACACTATCTGTCTGTTCTTACACATCATCAATCTATCCACCCACCCAGTAGGGCCATTTATCCTTCTATCTATCTATCCATCCATCTTCCTCTCTCTTTCTCTGTCTCTGATCTGTAGGCCAGTCACAATGGGTCGACCCACGCACACACACTCACACAATAGCCGACACTCAAAGGCTTTTTTTTTTTTTACCTCAATCTGCGATTCTACGCTCCACAATCACCCCTGTCAATCTGTGATTCTATGCTCCACAATCACCCCTGCCATCTCCTCAAACAGTAGGGGTGCTTCCCAAACGGCACCCTATTCCCTTAGTGTGGCCAGTGCCCTGGTCAAAAGTAATGCACTATATGGGGAATTGGATGTGATTTGGGACTCAGGACGGCGCTATGTTCCACTACCTTCCTGCCGTCTCCAGACCGTAAAATTACATCCTGATTACCACCCGGAGTCTTTTCTCCCTCCAGGTCATACTCTGTCGTTGTTTATACCGCTGCTCTGTCTCTCAGATGACACCCTATTCCCTATTTAGTGCACTGCTTTTCACCAGGGCTCTGACTACACTAAGGGAATATGGTGCCATTAGAGAAGTACCCCTCCCCTGGTCCTAACCCCAGTAGTGTCTCCTATAGTCCTCCCCTTGTCCTAACCTCAGTATGTCTCCTAAAGTCCTCCCCTGGTCCTAACCCCAGTAGTGTCTCCTATAGTCCTCCCCTGGTCCTAACCTCAGTGTGTCTCCTACTGTCCTCCCCTGGGTCTAACCTCAGTATGTCTCCTATAGTCCTCCCCTGGTCCTAACCTCAGTATGTCTCCTATAGTCCTCCCCTTGTCCTAACCTCAGTATGTCTCCTAAAGTCCTCCCCTGGTCCTAACCCCAGTAGTGTCTCCTATAGTCCTCCCCTGGTCCTAACCTCAGTATGTCTCCTATAGTCCTCCCCTGGTCCTAACCTCAGTATGTCTCCTATAGTCCTCCCCTTGTCCTAACCTCAGTATGTCTCCTAAAGTCCTCCCCTGGTCCTAACCCCAGTAGTGTCTACTATAGTCCTCCCCTGGTCCTAACCTCAGTATGTCTCCTATAGTCCTCCCCTGGTCCTAACCTCAGTTTGTCACCTTCTGGATGATGGCGGGGTGAACAGGCAGTGGCTCAGGTGGTTGTTGTCCTTGCTGATCTTTTTGGCCTTCCTATGGCATCGGGTGCTATAGGTGTCCTGGAGGGCAGGCAGTTTGCCCCCGGTGATGCGTTGTGCTAACCTCACTACCCTTTTGCCCCTGGTAATGTATGTGGGGACTGAGATAGGGAGAGATTGAGTATATCGATAACCGGTCGGCGCATGCTCTGAGGACGTGGCTAGGGATGCCGTCTGGGTCTGCAGCCTTGCGAGGGTTAACACGTTTAAATGTTTTACTCACGTCGGCCAAGGAGAAGGAGAGGAGGGGGGGGGGGAGTTGGTGGCACTGTATTATCAAGGAGGTGATGGAGTCCAGGTGAATCTCCTAATGCGCAATTACGCGTTACGATGGTGACAGGCTATGACGAGCAGACTGGTGACCTAGAGGCCGGAGAGGGAGCACACGTGACAGTATTGGTAAATACACTACCATTCAATAGTTTGGGGTCACTTAGAAATGTTCTTTTTTTCCATGGGAACATACATGAAATGAGTTGCAAAATGAATAGGAAATATAGTCAAGACGTTGACAAGGTTATAAACAATTATTATTATTTTATTGAAATAATAATTGTGTCCTTCAAACTTTGCTTTCGTCAAAGAATCCTCCATTTGCAGCAATTACAGCCTTGCAGACCTTTGTCATTCTAGTTGTCAATTTGTTGAGGCAATCTGAAGAGTTTCAACTGAAGCCCCTCAAATCTCCTCATTTACTACCACCAAAACTTTTTTACAGTCTCCCTCTGTCCAGTGTCTGCTCTTTTGCCCATCTTAATCTTTTATTTTTATTGGCCAGTCTGAGATATGGCTTTTTCTTTGCAACTCTGCCTAGAAGGCCAGCATCCCGGAGTCGCCTCTTCACTGTTGACGTTGAGACTGGTGTTTTGCGGGTACTATTTAATGAAGCTGCCAGTTGAGTACCTGTGAGGTGTCTGTTTCTCAAACTAGACACTCTAATGTACTTGTCCTTTTGCTCAGTTGTGCACCGGAGCCTCGCACTCCTCTTTCTATTTTGGTCATAGCCAGTTTGCGCTGTTCTGTGAAGGGAGTAGTACACAGTGTTGTACGAGATCTTCAGTTTCATGGCAATTTCTCTCATGGAATAGCCTTAATTTCTTAGAACAAGAATAGACTGACGAGTTTCAGAAGAAAGTCTTTGTTTCTGGACATTTTGAGCCTGTAATCAAACCCACAAATGCTGATGCTCCAGATACTCAACTAGTCTAAAGAAGGACAGTTTTATTGCGTCTTTAATCAGGACAACAGTTTTCAGCTGTGCTAACATAATTGCAAAAGGGTTTTCGAATGATCAATTAGCCTTTTAAAATGATAAACTTGGATTAGCTAACACAACGTGCCATTGGAACACAGGATGGTTGCTGATAATGGGCCTCTCTACACCTATGTAGATATTCCATTAAAAATCTGCCGTTTCCAGCTACAATAGTCATTTACAACATTAACAATGTCTACACTGTATTTCTGACCAACTTTATGTTATTTTAATGGACAAAAATGTTTCTTTCAGTATTATTTTCTGAAGCTACTCTGAACATATCCCAGTCCGTGTTTTCAAAACAATCTTGAAGCGTGGATTCCGATTGATCAGACCAGCGTTGAATTGTCCTTACCACGGGTGCTTCCTGTTTAAGTTTCTAACTAGAGGAGGAGAGGAGCAAGATGGAATCGTGGTCTGATTCGCCGAATGGAGGGCGGGGGAGGGGCTTGTATGCATTCTCGAAGGCAGTATAACAATGGTCGAGAGTTTTAGTAGTGCGAGTACAACAATCAATATGTTGATAGAATTTCGGGAGTCTTTTCCTCAAAGCCATGTTTCTGTAAAGCAGCAGAGTATGTTACAATCCCCGGTGTCTCTCTGAAAAGCCTTGAACTCATCAACTTTAAGTTCAATTGCTGCTCCAGGGAAGTCGTAATCCTGGTTGTAATGCTGGTAGTTCTGGTGAGTTACCACCACTCTAATATCCAATAGTTCTCAGCTGTATGTAATGAAACAAAACAATTCCTGAGCTAAAAACGTTGAAAAAATAGCACATAAACAAACAAAATACTGCAGAGTTTCCGAAGAGCGATGCTCTCTGCCGGCACATGAGCACTAGTTAATTTAGCAGACACGATTTTCTTACAGTTCCGTAACCTCGGGACAGTTGTTTTATATATATATTCAAATGTAGGAACTGGGTTCTACAGTTTGATCCCACAGCTGTCTCTGGCCCCAAACCCACCCCGCCCGGCCATCTAGATGTGTGAAAGTCAGTGGCTTTTCTGTAGGGAAGCTAACGATCCATCATGTAGGACATTCCTGGGAGTGTGGAAACGTACATTTCTTACTACCATAGCATTTATGTTTGTTCTCTATAGTTATGTACTTGACCACGTCAAACTCGTAGCAGTCTTGATACAAAATATTGTGTAATTATTCACTGAAACACTCTGAAACTTTGCACATACACTGCTGCCATCTTGTGGACAACATCTAAATTACACCTAGGCTCCTATTGCAATGAATTGCCTTTCTCTTGCATTTCAAAGATGATTGAACCAAAAATATAGAAAATGCATGTTTTCTTTGTTTGTGTTATCTTCTACCAGATCTAATAATGTGTTATATTCACCAACATTAATTTCACATTTATATTCTACTACATTTCCACAAACTTCAAAGTGTTTCCTTTCAAATGGTATCAAGAATATGCATATCCTTGCTTCAGGTCCTGAGCTACAGGCAGTTAGATTTGGGTATGTCATTTTAGGTGAAAAAAAAACAAAAAACAATGTTGATATATTAGGCCTAGCCTTTAGAAAGCTGATGAGATCCTCCTCTTTTTAGTAGAGTTCATCACTCTGTTTTCTAGCGCAATTGCATAGCCTGCCTATAGAAATGTTGTCTAACATGAGCTCATGGGCTCTCATGAAGTGTTTGATTAGATTTTCGATTACATTTGCATTGATGTCAGAGTGATTTAGAGGGACAATAGAGTGATGAGAACCAGGCAGTTAGCAAGTTTGGTAGGATACTAATGACCAGCAGCAGCATCAGAGCTTGGAGAAGCCTAATTATCGTGACTAAACGGTGACGTGGAATTTGACTGGCGTCATGACTCGTGACCGCCGGTTTGGCTTTAATATGGTCACCGCAACAGTCCTATCTACACCACACACACACACACACACACACACACACACACACACACACACACACACACACAGACACACACACACACACACACACACACACACACACACACACACACACACACACACACACACACACACACACACACACACACACACACACACACACACACACACACACACAGTACAGCACAGAACACAGTAAGGGAGTGTATATATTTGCTAGTCCTGTCTACTCTGCTAGTCCAGTCTAATATGCTAGTCCAGTCTACTCTGCTAGTCCAGTCTACTCTGCTAGGCCAGTCTACTCTTCTAGTCCAGTCTACTCTGCTAGTCCAGTCTACTCTGCTAGTCCAGTCTACTCTTCTAGTCCAGTCTTCTCTGCTAGTCCAGACTACTCTGCTAGTCCAGTCTACTCTGCTAGTCCAGTCTACTCTTCTAGTCCAGTCTACTCTGCTAGTCCAGTCTAATATGCTAGTCCAGTCTAATATGCTAGTCCAGTCTAATATGCTAGTCCAGTCTACTCTGCTAGTCCAGTCTATTCTGCTAGTCCAGTCTAATATGCTAGTCCAGTCTACTCTGCTAGTCCAGTCTACTCTGCTAGTCCAGTCTACTCTGCTAGTCCAGTCTACTCTGCTTGTCCTGTCTACTCTTCTAGTCCAGTCTACTCTGCTAGTTCAGTCTACTCTGCTAGTCCAGTCTATTCTGCTAGTCCAGTCTAATATTCTAGTCCTGTCTACTCTTCTAGTCCAGTCTACTCTGCTAGTCCAGTCTACTCTGCTTGTCCTGTCTACTCTTCTAGTCCAGTCTACTCTGCTAGTCCAGTCTACTCTTCTAGTCCAGTCTACTATGCTAGTCCAGTCTACTCTGCTAGTCCAGTCTACTCGTCTAGTCCAGTCTACTCTGCTAGTCCAGTCTACTCTGCTAGTCCTCTCGACAGGGAAACACATGACCAAACAGTAGTTCTCTGGTTTGAAAAAGACAACATCCATGTCACCGATTAACTAAATGTGAATCTTGTCTGAAGTATTTGATTAGTGGAATATATAAAGATTTTTATCAGTTACATTTTTTTTAAATGTATAATATGCTAGTCCAGTCTATTTTTTTTTAAAAATGGAACCTTTATTTAATTAACTAGGCAAGTCAGTTAAGAACACATTCTCGTCCGGACAAACCCGGACGGTGCTGGGCCAATTGATACAGCCTGAATTCGAACCAAGGTGACTATAGTGATGCCTCAAGCACTGAGATGCAGTGCCTTAGACCGCTGCACCACTCGGGAGCTAGATAGATAGATAGATATATAGATAGATATATAGATAGATAGATAGACAGATAGGTGTTACAGGGTAGGCTATGTTACAGGGTAGAGACTATGTTACAGGGTAGGCTATGTTACAGGGTAGAGACTATGTTACAGGGTAGAGACTCTGTTACAGGGTAGACTATGTTACAGGGTAGGCTATTTATTTATTTATTTATTTTTTTATTTATTTTTTTCACCTTTATTTAACCAGGTAGGCTAGTTGAGAACACCTTTATTTAACCAGGTAGGCTAGTTGAGAACACCTTTATTTAACCAGGTAGGCTAGTTGAGAACACCTTTATTTAACCAGGTAGGCTAGTTGAGAACACCTTTATTTAACCAGGTAGGCTAGTTGAGAACAAGTTCTCATTTGCAACTGCGACCTGGCCAAGATAAAGCAATGCAATGTGAACAGACAACACAGAGTTACACATGGAGTAAACAATTAACAAGTCAATAACACAGTAGAAAAAAGAGAGTCTATATATACATTGTGTGCAAAAGGCATGAGAAGGTAGGCAAATAATTACAATTTAGCAGATTAACACTGGAGTGATAAATGATCAGATGGTCATGTGCAGGTAGAGATTTTGGTGTGCAAAAGAGCAGAAAAGTAAATAAATAAAAACAGTATGGGGATGAGGTAGGTCAATTGGGTGGGCTATTTACCGATGGACTATGTACAGCTGCAGCGATCGGTTAGCTGCTCAGATAGCAGATGTTTAAAGTTGGTGAGGGAGATAAAAGTCTCCAACTTCAGCGATTTTTGCAATTCGTTCCAGTCACAGGCAGCAGAGAACTGGAACGAAAGGCGGCCAAATGAGGTGTTGGCTTTAGGGATGATCAGTGAGATACACCTGCTGGAGCGCGTGCTACGGATGGGTGTTGCCATCGTAACCAGTGAACTGAGATAAGGCGGAGTTTTACCTAGCATGGACTTGTAGATGACCTGGAGCCAGTGGGTCTGGCGACGAATATGTAGCGAGGGCCAGCCGACTAGAGCATACAGGTCGCAGAGGTGGGTGTTATAAGGTGCTTTAGTAACAAAACGGATGGCACTTTGATAAACTGCATCCAGTTTGCTGAGTAGAGTGTTGGAAGCTATTGTTACAGGGTATGTTACAGGGTAGGCAATGTTACAAGGTATGTTACAGGGTAGGCTATGTTACAAGGTATGTTACAGGGCAGGCTATGTTACAGGGTATGTTACAGGGTAGGCTATGTTACAGGGTAGACTATGTTACAGGGTATGCTATGTTACAGGGTATATTACAGGGTAGACTATGTTACAGGGTATGTTACAGGGTAGGCTATGTTACAGGGTAGAATCTGTTACAGGGTATGTTACAGGGTAGGCTTTGTTACAGGGTAGGCTATGTTACAGGGTATGTTACAGGGTAGACTATGTTACAGGGTAGACTCTGTTACAGGCTATGTTACAGGGTATGTTACAGGGTAGTCTATGTTACAGGGTAGACTATGTTACAGGGTATGTTACAGGGTAGGCTATGTTACAGGGTAGACTATGTTACAGGCTAGGCTGGGTTACAGGGCATGTTACAGGGCAGGCTATGTTACAGGGTAGACTATGTTACAGGGTAGACTGTGTTACAGGGTAGGTTATAGGGTAGGGTAGACTATGTTACAGGGTAGGTTATAGGGTAGGCTATGTTATAGGGTAGGCTATGTTACAGGGTAGACTATGTTACAGGCTAGGCTGGGTTACAGGGTATGTTACAGGGCAGGCTATGTTACAGGGTATGTTACAGGGTAGGCTAGGTTACAGGGTATGTTACAGGGTAGGCTATAATACAGGGTATGTTACAGGGTAGGCTAGGTTACAGGGTATGTTACAGGGTAGGCTATAATACAGGGTAGACTATGTTACAGGGTATGTTACAGGGTAGGCTATGTTACAGGGTAGGCTATATCGGGTGGTTCAACCTTTTATTTTATGTCTCTGTCTTCTCCTCGCCTCCTCTGTCTCTCTCTATCTCTCTCTCTTTCTCTCTCTCTCTCTCTCTCTCTCTCCCCTCTCTCTCTCTCTCTCTCCTCTCCTTTCCTCTACCTGTGAGTCTAGACACGTATTGCAGTAGTGTGCAGAATGAGAATACACCTGATCCTCGGCTTTTCAAGTATGCTCCCCCTTTCCTTTCCTTCTCTCCTTTCCTTTTCTCCTCCTCTCATTTTCTCCTCCTTCTGCTCCCCTCTTCATATTACTGTAGTATTAATACATACTGGACCCTGTAAACGACTATATCTTCATAATACTGTAATGATTATACTGGAGAAAACCCCCAAATGCCCATGTCACTGATCCGTATTGAAGAACACAGGGTAAACTACATTATCAGTGAATATTCTGGATTAAACCTGGAGAGACACCATTCCTCTCTTGTCAAACCTCATATCACTGAAGGTTATTGAACATCCAGTCCTCATTGAACCCTCTTGATGAGCTCTTATTATCAATGAGAATAACCAAACACCATTATTATCAATGAGAATAACCAAACAGCATGATTATCAATGAGAATAACAAAACAGCATTGTTATCAATGAGAATAACCAAACACCAGCCTAGTGGTTAGAGCTTTGGACTAGTAACCTCTCTGCACCCTAACACCTCACAGGGTAGCCTAGTGGTTAGAGCGTTGGACTAGTAACCTCTCTGCACCCTAACATCTCACAGGGTAGCCTAGTGGTTAGAGCGTTGGACTAGTAACCTCTCTGCACCCTAACATCTCACAGGGTAGCCTAGTGGTTAGAGCGTTGGACTAGTAACCTCTCTGCACCCTAACATCTCACAGGGTAGCCTAGTGGTTAGAGCGTTGGACTAGTAACCTCTCTGCACCCTAACATCTCACAGGGTAGCCTAGTGGTTAGAGCGTTGGACTAGTAACCTCTCTGCACCCTAACATCTCACAGGGTAGCCTAGTGGTTAGAGCGTTGGACTAGTAACCTCTCTGCACCCTAACATCTCACAGGGTAACCTAGTGGTTAGAGCGTTGGACTAGTAACCTCTCTGCACCCTAACATCTCACAGGGTAGCCTAGTGGTTAGAGCGTTGGACTAGTAACCTCTCTGCACCCTAACATCTCACAGGGTAACCTAGTGGTTAGAGCGTTGGACTAGTAACCTCTCTGCACCCTAACATCTCACAGGGTAACCTAGTGGTTAGAGCGTTGGACTAGTAACCTCTCTGCACCCTAACATCTCACAGGGTAGCCTAGTGGTTAGAGCGTTGGACTAGTAACCTCTCTGCACCCTAACATCTCACAGGGTAGCCTAGTGGTTAGAGCGTTGGACTAGTAACCTCTCTGCACCCTAACATCTCACAGGGTAGCCTAGTGGTTAGAGCGTTGGACTAGTAACCTCTCTGCACCCTAACATAATTTTGAATTCATTTTAAATTCGCTCTCTCTCTCTCTCTCTCTCTCTCTCTCTCTCTCTCTCTCTCTCTCTCTCTCTCTCTCTCTCTCTCTCTCTCTCTCTGTCTCTCTCTCTGTCTCTCTCTCTGTCTCTCTCTCTGTCTCTCCCTCTCTCTCTCTCTCTCTCTCATTCTCTGTCTGTCTGTCTGTCTGTCTGTCTGTCTGTCTGTCTGTCTGTCTGTCTGTCTCTCTCTCTCTCTCTCTCTCTCTCTCTGTCTCTCTCTCTCTCTCTGTCTCTCTCTCTCTCTGTCTCTTTCTCTCTCTCGATCTCTGTCTCTCTCTCTCTCTCTCTCTCTCTCTCTGTCTCTCTCTCTCTCTCTGTCTCTCTCTCTCTCTGTCTCTCTCTTTCTCTCTCTCGATCTCTCGATCGCTCGACTGTGAAAAGCCACTGACATTTACTCCTGAGGTGCAGACTTGTTGTACTCTCTATAACCACTGTGATTATCTTTTGATCCTGCTGGTCATCTATGAACGTATGAACATGGCCTCAATGGCCATTTCCTCTTGTAATCTCGACCCGGCACAGCCAGAAGAGGACTGACCACCCCTCAGAGCCTGGTTCATCTCTAGGTTTCCAAAGTTCCTGCCTTTCTCAGGAGTTTTTCCTAGTCACTGTGGTTCTACTGTGCTTGACAACCTCGATGGAAAATGACTGAGGATAATAGCAGACGATATTGCCATTCCTATTTGCCATATCTTCAATTTAAGCCTACTAGAAAGTGTGCGCCCTCAAGCCTGAAAGTGTGCGCCCTCAAGCCTGAAAGTGTGCACCCTCAAGCCTGAAAGTGTGCGCCCTCAAGCCTGAAAGTGTGCGCCCTCAAGCCTGAAAGTGTGCGCCCTCAAGCCTGAAAGTGTGCGCCCTCAAGCCTGAAAGTGTGCGCCCTCAAGCCTGAAAGTGTGCGCCCTCAAGCCTGAAAGTGTGCACCCTCAAGCCTGAAAGTGTGCACCACCAAGAATAGTAAAACCCTATTTACTGGCTCAAATAGACAACCAATCAGCCTGTTACCAACTCTTAGTAAACTTCTGGAAATAAATGTTGTTTGACCGACTTTCGGCACGCTGATAGGGAAGGACATTCAACTTAAATAAATCCTAGATGGCGTAGCGGACGTGTGTTTGTCTTGTCCCGTGTAAATAGTCTGTAAATACTTTCTTCTTTTTTTCCCCGGATATATTTTAATCTCACTTTCAATCTCCACTTTACAAACTAAATATACTTTCCTGCAACCCACCTCACCCAATGAGGTACGGATCTGCTATTGTTATTTTTATAACTGGAAGCTCCATCAGGAGCTAGCCAGCTAACTAGCTGCTAGCTAGTAGTCATTGTTAGCCACAGCTAGCGGTCTTCACCTTTAGCTCGGACACCAGCCAGTCTCAGCCCGGTCAATACCTGCCAGTCAGCACAGCGCGATATCAACCCAGAGCATATCAGACTGCTTTTTCTCCACCACATCAATGGATTCCTGCCGCAAGCTCTGGACCAGATCATCGCAGCTAGCTAGCTGCAATCAAGTGGCTATTGTTGGCTAAAGCCTCTGTACTGAATCAAGCACCAGTTAGCCTCGAGCTAAGCCCATCTCCCGACTAGCCGAGAAAGTATACCAGCTAACTCTTGGGCTCCAATACCTCTTTTGCCAATTGGCCTGGATCCTTTATTGTCGACTCCGAGCCCCGCCGATCCATCACGACGGTGATGTAATGGCTCCCCAACTCACCTATTACTGCTCATTGGACCCTATGATCACTCGGCTACACAGTTGATGCCGGCTGGACTGTTCATTAACACGGTACCTCATTTTGTTTATCTGTCTGCCCCAGCCTCGAACTCAGGTCCTGTATGAATGTATGTCCTCTCGGCCCATTCATCGCCATTTACCCGTTGTTGTCTTAGCTCCCTTAGCTCTCTTAACACCTGGGATTGCTTTATGCCTCTCTCTAATGTCAAAATGTCTACTGCTGTTAGTTCTTATTGTTTTATTTCACCCCCAGTCCCACTCAACATGCCTTAGATAGCTATTTTGTCCCCACACACATACGGAGACCTCACCTGGCTTAACTGGTGCCTCCAGAGATGCAACCTCTCTCATCGTCACTCAATGCCTATGTTTACCTCCACTGTACTCACAGCCTACCATACCCTTGTCTGTACATTATGCCTTGAATCTATTCTACCATGCCCAGAAATCTGCTCCTTTAATTCTCTGTTCCCAACACACTAGACGACCAGTTCTTATAGCCTTTAGCCGTACCCTTATCCTACTCCTCCTCTGTTCCTCTGGTGATGTAGAGGTTAACAGCCCCCAGTACTACACATATTCCCCAGGCGCTCTCATGTGTTGCCTTCTGTAACCGTAAAAGCCATGGTTTCATGCATGCATATCCAGGTCTGTGCCCAAACTGTTCAAGCTTCTATTTTTAAAAATCCACCTTTCCAGAAATAAGTCTCTCAATGCTGCCGCTTGTTATAGACCCCCCTCAGCCCCCAGCAGTGCCCTGAACACCATATGTGAATTAATTTCCCCCCATCTATCTGCAGAGTTTGTGCTGTTAGGTGACCTAAACTGGGATATGCTTAACACCCCGGCCATCCTACAATCTAAGCCTGTGGCGTACTGCATTAGCATTGAATAGCCCCCGTGATATGCAACTTTTCAGGGAAGTCAGGAAGCAATATACCCAGTCAGTTAGGAAATCTAAGGCTTTCAAACAGAAATTTGCATCCTGTAGCACATATTCCAAAAAGTTCTGGGGACACTGTAAAGTCCAGGAAGAGCACCTGTCATCACCAATAAATCCATGATAAGTAAGAATTTCAATGAGCATTTTGCTATGGCTGCCATGCTTTCTACCTGGCTACCCCGGCCAACAGCTCTGCACCCCCCACAGCAACTTGCCCAAGGAAGAAGTTAGTCCTAAATATTTCTAAAACTAAAAGCATTGTATTTGGGACAAATCATTCACTAAACCCTAAACCATGACTAAATCTTGTAATGAATAAAAAAATTCATTAAATTGAGCAAATTGGGGAGACTAAACTGCTTGGGTTAACCCTGGATTGTAAACTGTCATGTTAAAAACATACTGATACAACAGTAGCTAAGATGGGGAGAAGTCTGTCCATAATAAAGCACTGCTCTACCTTCTTAACAACACTATCAACATGGCAGATCCTACAGGCCCTAGTTTCTACCTTCTTAACAACACTATCAACAAGGCAGGTCCTACAGGCCCTAGTCTCTACCTTCTTAACAACACTATCAACAAGGCAGGTCCTACAGGCCCTAGTCTCTACCTTCTTAACAACACTATCAACAAGGCAGGTCCTACAGGCCCTAGTTTCTACCTTCTTAACAACACTATCAACAAGGCAGGTCCTACAGGCCCTAGTTACTACCTTCTTAACAACACTATCAACAAGGCAGGTCCTACAGGCCCTAGTTTCTACCTTCTTAACAACACTATCAACAAGGCAGGTCCTACAGGCCCTAGTTTCTACCTTCTTAACAACACTATCAACAAGGCAGGTCCTACAGGCCCTAGTTTCTACCTTCTTAACAACACTATCAACAAGGCAGGTCCTACAGGCCCTAGTTTCTACCTTCTTAACAGCACTATCAACAAGGCAGGTCCTACAGGCCCTAGTTTCTACCTTCTTAACAACACTATCAACAAGGCAGGTCCTACAGGCCCTAGTTACTACCTTCTTAACAACACTATCAACAAGGCAGGTCCTACAGGCTCTAGTTTCTACCTTCTTAACAACACTATCAACAAGGCAGGTCCTACAGGCCCTAGTTTCTACCTTCTTAACAACACTATCAACAAGGCAGGTCCTACAGGCCCTAGTTTCTACCTTCTTAACAACACTATCAACAAGGCAGGTCCTACAGGCCCTAGTTTCTACCTTCTTAACAGCACTATCAACAAGGCAGGTCCTACAGGCCCTAGTTTCTACCTTCTTAACAACACTATCAACAAGGCAGGTCCTACAGGCCCTAGTTACTACCTTCTTAACAACACTATCAACAAGGCAGGTCCTACAGGCCCTAGTTTCTACCTTCTTAACAACACTATCAACAAGGCAGGTCCTACAGGCCCTAGTCTCTACCTTCTTAACAACACTATCAACAAGGCAGGTCCTACAGGCCCTAGTTTCTACCTTCTTAACAACACTATCAACAAGGAAGGTCTTACAGGCCCTAGTTTCTACCTTCTTAACAACACTATCAACAAGGAAGGTCCTACAGGCCCTAGTTTCTACCTTCTTAACAACACTATCAACAAGGCAGGTCCTACAGGCCCTAGTTTCTACCTTCTTAACAGCACTATCAACAAGGCAGGTCCTACAGGCCCTAGTTTCTACCTTCTTAACAACACTATCAACAAGGCAGGTCCTACAGGCCCTAGTTTCTACCTTCTTAATAACGCTATCAACAAGGCATGTCCTACAGGCCCTAGTTTCTACCTTCTTAACAACACTATCAACAAGGCAGGTCCTACAGGCCCTAGTTTTTACCTTCTTAACAGCACTATCAACAAGGCAGGTCCTACAGGCCCTAGTTTCTACCTTCTTAACAACGCTATCAACAAGGCAGGTCCTACAGAGCAGACATTGCCTTCATCACTACTTGTATTTGTGATATTGTGGTATTGACATGTTGAATTCACTGAGCTGTCTGTTTGAACTACTGGCACACAGCTCAGACACCCTGACTACCCCACAATACATGCCACCAGAGGTCTGTTTAAACTACTAGCACACAGTTCAGACACCCTGACTACCCCACAAGACATGCAACCAGAGGTCTCTTCACAGTCCCCAAGTCCAGAACAGACTATGGGAGGCACACAGTACTACATAGAGCCATGACTACATGGAACTCTATTCCCAGGAAGAGTAGCTGCTGCCTTGGCAGGAACTAATGGGGATCCATAATAAACCCCAGGAAGAGTAGCTGCTGTCTTGGCAGGAACTAATGGGGATCCATAATAAACCCCAGGAAGAGTAGCTGCTGCCTTGGCAGGAACTAATGGGGATCCATAATAAACCCCAGGAAGAGTAGCTGCTGCCTTGGCAGGAACTAATGGGGATCCATAATAAACCCCAGGAAGAGTAGCTGCTGCCTTGGCAGGAACTAATGGGATCCATAATAAACCCCAGGAAGAGTAGCTGCTGCCTTGGCAGGAACTAATGGGGATCCATAATAAACCCCAGGAAGAGTAGCTGCTGCCTTGGCAGGAACTAATGGGATCCATAATAAATACATCTGCATTGCTTGCTGTTTGGGGTTTTAGGCTGGGTTTCTGTATTAGCACTTTGTGACATCTGCTGAGGTAAAAATGGCTTTATAAATACACTTGATTGGTTAAGAGAAGGAGAAAGACAGAGAGAGAGAAGGAGAAGGATAGAGAGAGAGAAGGAGAATGGTAGAAAGAGAGGGAGAAGGATAGAGAGAGGGAGAAAGACAGAGAGGGAGAAGGATAGAGAGAGAGGGAGAAGGATAGAGAGAGGGTGAAAGACAGAGAGGGAGAAGGATAGAGAGTGAGGGAGAAGGATAGAGAGAGGGAGAAAGACAGAGGGAGAAGGATAGAGAGAGAGGGAGAAGGATAGACAGTGAGGAAGAAGGATAAAGAGAGAGAGGGAGAAGGATAGAGAGAGGGAGAAAGACAGAGAGGGAGAAGGATAGAGAGAGAGGGAGAAGGATAGACAGAGAGGAAGAAGGATAGAGAGAGAGAGGGAGAAGGATAGAGAGAGGGAGAAAGATAGACAGAGAGGGAGAAGGATAGAGAGAGAGGGAGATGGATAGACAGAGAGGAAGAAGGATAGAGAGAGAGAGGGAGAAGGATAGAGAGAGGGTGAAGGATAGAGAGAGAGGGAGACAGTGTGCTTCTCTTTCCTGCTGTGCTGTCGGGGTACCTTAGTGCTGCAGCGTAGCCCTATGGGATATGATACGAGGGGCAGAGCAGAGTGGGCAGGGCCAGCACTAGCCTTTTGGGGACCATTTGGTTAGGGGTCCTATCCCACCGTGTGGCAAAATAATTTAGTGGCCCTGCGGAAAGAAAAAAATAAGTTTTAAAGTTAATTTCTTTGAGAGAACATTTTTTTTCTTCTTTTAACTCATTTCCTGTAATTCTACACATTTTACCATGATTTATGTTAATATGATATCTGAGTGAGAATAACTAACAAAAATCAATGGGGGCACCATGAAGGTCAGGGCCACCTGGAGGTCAGGGCCACCTGGAGGTCAGGGGTCAGGGCCACCTGGAGGTCAGGGCACCATGAAGGTCAGGGCACCATGAAGGTCAGGGCCCTGGGCACGTGCCCTGCGTAGCCGGTCAGTATTTGGTTATGATTTCTACAAGTTTAGATATGTGGCTAGACTAACTATCAATCGAAAAATTGTTAGCTGACATGGCTAATTGAGTGACTGTCAGTGACTGACATAACAAGAGGAAAAACCGACGAATGATGCACAACCAAATGCCTAAATGTCTCCTGGTGTATTCTACTCTCCTTACTCTTAAATAGCAAGTTGAGATCCCCGACTGAGTTCTCTGAGCTTCAGTCGATAACTCAGTGTGCTTGACTGATGCTCTTTAAAGAACAGAACAAGAGAGAGTTTATGAATGCAGCACATTGAATCTCATTCAACTCCCCATGTCACCCTGCGTGAACGAAGGGCCTAGAGGACGAGAGCTTTCCAAGTGGCCCCCTAATCTCAGAGGGCTCTTGTGTACTACATGGGAATAGGGACAACACATAGAGGTTACTGTTTATTGCTGTTTACTGGGATATATAAAGCAACATTTTCCTAGAAACTCTATAGTTGAGGGTCAAAATATAGTGACACTTTAGTTTTAAAAAATTGGTAATGATTTCATAAGGGTGTAAAACGTAATTTATCATGGTTTATGGGACGTTGCCTTCACGAGCCCCACGGCTTTGATAAGTAATTCCTGAACCTGTTAGATGCTTCATCATAGTAGCAACAACAGGGTGGTGTTATGATGATCTATGATGGTGGGCTTTGATATTCTCTCATCATTACCTCGACACGTTAGAGAACAGGAGAGGAGAAGAGAGGAGGAGAGAGGAGAGGGGAAGAGAGGAGAGGGGAAGAGAGGAGAGGGGAAGAGAGGAGGAGAGAGGAGAGGAGAAGAGAGGAGGAGAGGGGAAGAGAGGAGAGGGGAAGAGAGGAGGAGAGAGGAGAGGGGAAGAGAGGAGGAGAGGGGAAGAGAGGAGGAGAGAGGAGAGGAGAAGAGAGGAGTCACATTAACACTGGGTTCAGAGAGAGGAGTCACATTAATACTGGGCTCAGAGAGAGGAGTCACATTAATACTGGGTTCAGAGAGAGGAGTCACATTAATACTGGGTTCAGAGAGAGAGGAGTCACATTAATACTGGGTTCAGAGAGAGGAGTCACATTAATACTGGGCTCAGAGAGAGGAGTCACATTAATACTGGGCTCAGAGAGAGGAGTCACATTAATACTGGGTTCAGAAAGAGGAGTCACATTAATACTGGGTTCAGAGAGAGAGGAGTCACATTAATACTGGGTTCAGAGAGAGGAGTCACATTAATACTGGGTTCAGAGAGAGGAGTCACATTAATACTGGGCTCAGAGAGAGGAGTCACATTAATACTGGGCTCAGAGAGAGGAGTCACATTAATACTGGGTTCAGAGAGAGGAGTCACATTAATACTGGGTTCAGAGAGAGGAGTCACATTAATACTGGGTTCAGAGAGAGGAGTCACATTAATACTGGGCTCAGAGAGAGGAGTCACATTAATACTGGGTTCAGAGAGAGGAGTCACATTAATACTGGGTTCAGAGAGAGAGAGGAGTCACATTAATATTGGGTTCAGAGAGAGGAGTCACATTAATACTGGGTTCAGAGAGAGGAGTCACATTAATACTGGGCTCAGAGAGAGGAGTCACATTAATACTGGGCTCGGGGAGAGGAGTCACATTAATACTGGGCTCAGAGAGAGGAGTCACATTAATACTGTTTTCAGAGAGAGAGAGGAGTCACATTAATACTGGGCTCAGAGAGAGGAGTCACATTAATACTGGGCTCAGAGAGAGGAGTCACATTAATACTGGGCTCAGAGAGAGGAGTCACATTAATACTGGGCTCAGAGAGAGAGAGGAGTCACATTAATACTGGGCTCAGAGAGAGGAGTCACATTAATACTGGGCTCAGAGAGAGGAGTCACATTAACTCTGGGTTCAGAGAGAGGAGTCACATTAATACTGGGCTCAGAGAGAGAGAGGAGTCACATTAATACTTGGTTCAGAGAGAGGAGTCACATTAATACTGGGCTCAGAGAGAGGAGTCACATTAATACTGGGCTCAGAGACAGGAGTCACATTAATACTGGGCTCAGAGAGAGAGAGGAGTCACATTAATACTGGGTTCAGAGAGAGGAGTCACATTAATACTGGGCTCAGAGAGAGAGAGGAGTCACATTAATGCTGGGTTCAGAGAGAGGTGTCACATTAATACTGGGTTCAGAGAGAGAGAGGAGTCACATTAATACTGGGCTCAGAGAGAGAGAGGAGTCACATTAATACTGGGCTCAGAGAGAGGAGTCACATTAATACTGGGTTCAGAGAGAGGAGTCACATTAATACTGGGCTCAGAGAGAGGAGTCACATTAATGCTGGGTTCAGAGAGAGGAGTCACATTAACACTGGGCTCAGAGAGAGAGAGGAGTCACATTAATACTGGGTTCAGAGAGAGGAGTCACATTAACACTGGGTTCAGAGAGAGAGGAGTCACAAGAAGAGTTCACAAGGATCCCATCTCTCGCCTCTGTAACGCTGATGTTTCCCCTTGGCACTGAAATTGGGTCTGAATTACAGAGAGTGCCCAGGGCAGATGAGTCGACGTTGAGGCCAGAACTGAGTCTGAATTACAGAGAGTGCCCAGGGCAGATGAGTCGACGTTGAGGCCAGAACTGAGTCTGAATTACAGAGAGTGCCCAGGGCAGATGAGTCGACGTTGAGGCCAGAACTGGGTCTGAATTACAGAGAGTGCCCAGGGCAGATGAGTCGACGTTGAAGCCAGAACTGGGTCTGAATTACAGAGAGTGTCCAGGGCAGATGAGTCCACGTTGAAGCCAGAACTGGGTTTGAATTACAGAGAGTGCCCAGGGCAGATGAGTCCACATTGAAGCCAGAACTGGGTCTGAATTACAGAGAGTGCCCAGGGCAGATGAGTCGACGTTGAAGCCAGAACTGGGTCTGAATTACAGAGAGTGCCCAGGGCAGATGAATCGACGTTGAAGCCAGAATTGGGTCAGAATTACAGAGAGTGCCCAGGGCAGATGAGTCCACGTTGAAGCCAGAACTGGGTCAGAATTACAGAGAGTGCCCAGGGCAGATGAGTCCACGTTGAAGCCAGAACTGGGTCTGAATTACAGAGAGTGCCCAGGGCAGATGAGTCCACGTTGAGGCCAGAACTGGGTCTGAATTACAGAGAGTGCCCAGGGCAGATGAGTCGACGTTGAAGCCAGAACTGGGTCTGAATTACAGAGAGTGCCCAGGGCAGATGAGTCCACATTGAAGCCAGAACTGGGTTTGAATTACAGAGAGTGCCCAGGGCAGATGAGTCCACGTTGAAGCCAGAACTGGGTCAGAATTACAGAGAGTGCCCAGGGCAGATGAGTCGACGTTGAGGCCAGAACTGAGTCTGAATTACAGAGAGTGCCCAGGGCAGATGAGTCCACGTTGAAGCCAGAATTGGGTCAGAATTACAGAGAGTGCCCAGGGCAGATGAGTCCACGTTGAAGCCAGAACTGGGTCAGAATTACAGAGAGTGCCCAGGGCAGATGAGTCCACGTTGAGGTCAGAACTGGGTCAGAATTACAGAGAGTGCCCAGGGCAGATGAGTCCACGTTGAAGCCAGAATTGGGTCTGAATTACAGAGAGTGCCCAGGGCAGATGAGTCGACGTTGAGGCCAGAACTGAGTCTGAATTACAGAGAGTGCCCAGGGCAGATGAGTCCACGTTGAAGCCAGAATTGGGTCAGAATTACAGAGAGTGTCCAGGGCAGATGAGTCCACGTTGAAGCCAGAATTGGGTCTGAATTACAGAGAGTGCCCAGGGCAGATGAGTCCACGTTGAAGCCAGAATTGGGTCAGAATTACAGAGAGTGTCCAGGGCAGATGAGTCCACGTTGAAGCCAGAACTGGGTCTGAATTACAGAGAGTGCCCAGGGCAGATGAGTCCACGTTGAAGCCAGAATTGGGTCAGAATTACAGAGAGTGTCCAGGGCAGATGAGTCCACGTTGAAGCCAGAACTGGGTCAAGTTACTGCCGATCTGATGTTTGAATGTTCTTGTCTGTTGTCAGAAATAATAACGTTTACATTTAGAGAAAATTAAAGTGAAGATAAACGACAACAATATAGTAAATGTAAAAATCATCACCAAGTTGGGTAAACGTCCATCCAGTACGTCGTCAAACTTCTGAGTGAGAAGTTTCAAAATATCTCCTCCTTTTTCTAATAATTTCCAAGTTAAAGATATATGTCAATGGTTCTGAAATAAGAGAGAGCTGCAGGATGAATGGATCAAATGAATCAGTGGATTTATTTAACACCCGTCTTTAACAAAGCACTTAGTACATCATAGACACCAAATGGTTGTCTCCAATCTGTTCTGAGGTGACTAAAGGACTCCCTCTAGTGGAATGAGATTACTTTTCAGAGACTATCCTTTCAAACAGTTCTGAAGCAAAATGATTATTTAAAGTGCTCAAAATGTCTCATTTGTTTTGTGTGGGACCAAAGGCTATCCTTTCAAATAGGTGACCAGCTGAAGCAAAACGGTTATTTAAAACACTACAAATGTCTACTTTGTTTAGTATGGGGACCAGACTCCACTATACTGGCAGGCTGGCTAACAGCCTGCTGCCTGACCTGCACCCTATTTCATTGTGGAGTTAGAGCCCTGTCTATGTTGGTAGATAAGATGAGAGCACCCCTCCAGCTAGGACAGAGTCCGTCACTCCTCAGCAGGTCAGGCTTGGTCCTGTTTGTGGGTGAGTCCCAGAAAGAGGGCCAATTATCTACAAATTCTATCTTTTGGGAGGGGCAGAAAACCGTTTTCAACCAGCGATTGAGTTGTAAGACTCTGCTGTAGAGCTTATCACTCCCCCTAACTGGGAGGGGGCCAGAGACAATTACTCGATGCCGACACATCTTTCTTGCTGATTTACACGCTGAAGCTATGTTGCGCTTGGTGATCTCTGACTGTTTCATCCTAACATCGTTGGTGCCGACGTGGATAACAATATCTCTATACTCTCTACACTCGCCAGTTTTAGCTTTAGCCAGCACCATCTTCAGATTAGCCTTAATGCCGGTAGCCCTGCCCCCTGGTAAACAGTGTATGATCGCTGGATGATTCTTTTTAAGTCTAATACTGCGGGTGATGGAGTTGCCAATGACTAGGGTTTTCAATATGTCTGAGCTAATGGTGGGAAGCTTCGACGTCTCAGACCCAGTAACGGGAGGAGTAGAGACCAGAGAAGACTCGGCCTCTGACTCCGACCCGCTGCTTAATGGGGAAAACCGGTTGAAAGTTTCTGTCTGCTGAATGAGCGACACCGGTTGAGCAATTCTACAGCATTTCCCTCCAGAAACCGTGAGAAAGTTGTCTGCGGGACTGTGCGTGTGGATTTATACTAACGTTGCTATCTGTACTTACTGGTGGCACAGACACTGTTTCATCCTTTCCTACACTGAAATGACCCTTGCCTAACGATTGCGCCTGAAGCTGGGCCTGCAGCACAGCTATCCTCGACGTAAGGCTATCGTTCTCCTGTATATTATGAGTACAGCGACTGCAATTAGAAGGCATCGTGTTAATGTTACTACTTTGCTTCGGCTGTCGGAGGTCCTGACGAACCGTGTCCAGATAAAGCATCATGTTAATGTTACTACTGGTTGGCTGGTAGAGGTCCTGTAGAACCACGTCCAGATAAAGCATCATGTTAATGTTACTACTGGTTGGCTGGTGGAGGTCCTGTAGAACCACGTCCAGATAAAGCATCATGTTAATGTTACTACTGGTTGGCTGGTAGAGGTCCTGTAGAACCACGTCCAGATAAAGCATCATGTTAATGTTACTACTGGTTGGCTGGTGGAGGTCCTGTAGAACCACGTCCAGATAAAGCATCATGTTAATGTTACTACTTAGCTTTGGCCCTCCTTGGGTATGAGGAGGTGGTAGCCCTCCTTGGGTATGAGGTGGTAGCCCTCCTTGGGTATGAGGTGGTAGCCCTCCTTGGTAGGATGTGGTGGTAGCCCTCCTTGGGTAGGAGGTGGTGGTAACCATCCTTGGGTATGAGGTGGTAGCCCTCCTTGGGTATGAGGTGGTAACCCTGCTTGGGTATGAGGTGGTAGGGAGGGAGAGCGAGAGCTGTAGGGACGGAGGGAGGGAGGGAGGGAGGGAGGGAGGGAGGGAGGGAGGGAGGGAGGGAGGGAGAGAGCTGTAGGGACGGAGGGAGGGAGGGAGAGCGAGAGCTGTAGGGACGGAGGGAGGGAGGGAGAGCGAGAGCTGTAGGGACGGAGGGAGTGAGGGAGGGAGAGCGAGAGGTTATCTACTACTCTTCCTGGGGTTTATTATGGATCCCCATTAGTTCCTGCCAAGCAGCAGCTACTCTTCCTGGGGTTTTATATGGATCCCCATTAGTTCCTGCCAAGACAGCAGCTACTCTTCCTGGGGTTTATTATGGATCCCCATTAGTTCCTGTTACAAAGGCAGCAGCTACTCTTCCTGGGGTTTATTATGGATCCCCATTAGTTCCTGCCAAGGCAGCAGCTACTCTTCCTGGGGGTTTATTATGGATCCCCATTAGTTCCTGCCAAGGCAGCAGCTACTCTTCCTAGGGTTTATTATGGATCCCCATTAGTTCCTGCCAAGGCAGCAGCTACTCTTCCTGGGGTTTATTATGAAATCCAGTTCCTGTCAAGGCAGCAGCTACTCTTCCTGGGATTTATTATAGATCCCCATTAGTTCCTGCCAAGGCAGCAGCTACTCTCCCTGGGGTTTATTATGGATCTCCATTAGTTCCTGCCAAGGCAGCAGCTACTCTTCCTGGGGTTTATTATGGATCCCCATTAGTTCCTGCCAAGGCAGCAGCTACTCTTCCTGGGATTTATTATAGATCCCCATTAGTTCCTGCCAAGCAGCAGCTACTCTTCCTGGGGTTTTATATGGATCCCCATTAGTTCCTGCCAAGACAGCAGCTACTCTTCCTGGGGTTTATTATGGATCCCCATTAGTTCCTGTTACAAAGGCAGCAGCTACTCTTCCTGGGGTTTATTATGGATCCCCATTAGTTCCTGCCAAGACAGCAGCTACTCTTCCTGGGGGTTTATTATGGATCCCCATTCGTTCCTGCCAAGGCAGCAGCTACTCTTCCTAGGGTTTATTATGGATCCCCATTAGTTCCTGCCAAGGCAGCAGCTACTCTTCCTGGGGTTTATTATGAAATCCAGTTCCTGTCAAGGCAGCAGCTACTCTTCCTGGGATTTATTATAGATCCCCATTAGTTCCTGCCAAGGCAGCAGCTACTCTCCCTGGGGTTTATTATGGATCTCCATTAGTTCCTGCCAAGGCAGCAGCTACTCTTCCTGGGGTTTATTATGGATCCCCATTAGTTCCTGCCAAGGCAGCAGCTACTCTTCCTGGGATTTATTATAGATCCCCATTAGTTCCTGCCAAGGCAGCAGCTACTCTCCCTGGGGTTTATTATGGATCTCCATTAGTTCCTGCCAAGGCAGCAGCTACTCTTCCTGGGGTTTATTATGGATCCCCATTAGTTCCTGCCAAGCAGCAGCTACTCTTCCTGGGGTTTTATATGGATCCCCATTAGTTCCTGCCAAGACAGCAGCTACTCTTCCTGGGGTTTATTATGGATCCCCATTAGTTCCTGTTACCAAGGCAGCAGCTACTCTTCCTGGAGTTTATTATGGATCCCCATTAGTTCCTGCCAAGGCAGCAGCTACTCATCCTGGGGGTTTATTATGGATCCCCATTAGTTCCTGCCAAGGCAGCAGCTACTCTTCCTGGGATTTATTATGGATCCCCATTAGTTCCTGCCAAGGCAGCAGCTACTCTTCCTGGGGTTTATTATGGATCCAGTTCCTGTCAAGGCAGCAGCTACTCTTCCTGGGATTTATTATAGATCCCCATTAGTTCCTGCCAAGGCAGCAGCTACTCTCCCTGGGGTTTATTATGGATCTCCATTAGTTCCTGCCAAGGCAGCAGCTACTCTTCCTGGGGTTTATTATGGATCCCCATTAGTTCCTGCCAAGGCAGCAGCTACTCTTCCTGGGATTTATTATAGATCCCCATTAGTTCCTGCCAAGGCAGCAGCTACTCTCCCTGGGGTTTATTATGGATCTCCATTAGTTCCTGCCAAGGCAGCAGCTACTCTTCCTGGGGTTTATTATGGATCCCCATTAGTTCCTGCCAAGCAGAAGCTACTCTTCCTGGGTTTTTTTTATGGATCCCCATTAGTTCCTGCCAAGACAGCAGCTACTCTTCCTGGGGGTTTATTATGGATCCCCATTAGTTCCTGCCAAGGCAGCAGCTACTCTTCCTAGGGTTAATTATGGATCCCCATTAGTTCCTGCCAAGGCAGCAGCTACTCTTCCTGGGGTTTATTATGGATCCAGTTCCTGTCAAGGCAGCAGCTACTCTTCCTGGGATTTATTATAGATCCCCATTAGTTCCTGCCAAGGCAGCTGCTACTCTTCCTGGGGTTTATTATGGATCCCCATTAGTTCCTGCCAAGGCAGCAGCTACTCTTCCTGGGGTTTATTATGGATCCCCATTAGTTCCTGCCAAGGCAGCAGCTATTCTTCCTGGGGTTTATTATGGATCCCCATTAGTTCCTGCCAAGGCAGCAGCTACTCTTCCTGGGGTTTATTATGGATCCCCATTAGTTCCTGCCAAGGCAGCAGCTACTCTTCCTGGGGTTTATTATGGATCCCAATTAGTTTCTGCCAAGGCAGCAGCTACTCTTCCTGGGGTTTATTATGGATCCCCATTAGTTCCTGCCAAGGCAGCAGCTACTCTTCCTGGGGTTTATTATGGATCCCCATTAGTTCCTGCCAAGAAAGCAGCTACTCTTCCTGGGGTTTATTATGGATCCCCATTAGTTCCTGTTACCAGGGCAGCAGCCTTGAGGCCCCTACTCTACTCCCACATATCTACATCACTAAATCCATGTGTGCGTGTGTATAGTGTGTATGTTATCTCATGTTTGCATGCATGTGTCTTTGTTTGTGTCTCCTCACAGTCCCTGCTGCTCCATAAGGTGTATGTTTATCTGCTTTTTAAATCTAATTCTACTGCTGCATCAGTTACCTGATGTGGAATAGAGTTCCATGTAGTCATGTCTCTATGTAGTACTGTGGAATAGAGTTCCATGTAGTCATGGCTCTATGTAGTACTGTGGAATAGAGTTCCATGTAGTCATGGCTCTATGTAGTACTGCGGAATAGAGTTCCAAGTAGTCATGGCTCTATGTAGTACTGCGTACCTCCCATAGTCTGTTCTGGACTTGGGGACTGTGAAGAGACCTCTGGTGGCATGTGGAGTATGCATGGGTGTCCGAGCTGTGTGCCAGTAGTTTGGTGCTTTCAACACCTCTCATAAATACAAGTAGTGATGAAGTCAATCTCTCCTCCACTTTGAGCCAGGAGAGATTGACATGCATATTATTAATATTAGCTCTCTGTGTACATCTGTGTACAAGGCCAGCCATGTTGCCCTGTTTGAGCCAATTGCAATTTTGCTAAGTTCTTCTTTATGGCCTGTGACCACACGATGGACAGTAGTCCAGGTGCGACAAAACTAAGGCCTGTAGGACCTGCCTTGTTGATAGTGTTGTTAAGAAGGTAGAAACTAGGGCCTGCAGGACCTGCCTTGTTGATAGTGTTGTTAAGAAGGTAGAAACTAGGGCCTGTAGGACCTGCCTTGTTGATAGTGCTGTTAAGAAGGTAGAGCAGCGCTTTATTATGGACAGACTTCTCCCCATCTTAGCTACTGTTGTATCAATATGTGTTGACCATGACAGTTATTCATTACAATATTTAGTTCAGGTTTAGGGTTCAGTGAATGATTTGTCCCAAATACAATGCGTTCAGTTGTAGACATATATAAGACTAACTTATTCCTTGTCACCCATTCTGAAACTAACTGCAGCTCTTTGTTAAGTGTTGCAGTAAGTGTTGCAGTCAGTTGCTGTAGTAGCTGACATGTATAGTGTTGAGTCATTCGCATACATAGATACACCAGCTTTACTCAAAGCCAGTGGTATGTCGTTAGTAAAGATAAAAAAAAGTAAGGGGCCTAGACAGCTGCCCTGGGGAATTCCTAATTCTACCTGGATAATGTTGGAGAGGCATCCATTAAAGAACACTGTGTTCTGTTAGACAGGTAACTCTTTATCCACAATATAGCAGGGGGTGTAAAACCATTACACATACTTTTTTTTACAGCAGCAAACTACGATCGATAATGTAAAAAAGCTACACTGAAGCAAAACAAAACAGCCCCCACAATCATTTTATCATCAATTTCTCTCAGCCAATCATCAGTCATTTGTCTAAGTGCTGTTTTCCCCATCTTAGCTACTGTTGTATCAAGCTGCTCCAAAGCTTTTTACTGTCATTCTTTAAGTCATTTATCTTTGTTTCATAGTGGAGTTCCTTCTTCTTCGTTTTATATTCAGTTTAGTCATGTCATTTCTCAGTTGCCAATCGGTTGTGCAGCCAGACTTATTTGCCATTCCTTTTGCCTCATCATCTCTTTCAATTCCTCATCATCCCTTTCAATGCCTCATCATCCCTTTCAATGCCTCATCATCCCTTTCAATGCCTCATCATCCCTTTCGATTCCTCATCATCCCTTTCAATGCCTCATCATCCCTTTCAATGCCTCATCATCCCTTTCAATTCCTCATCATCCCTTTCGATTCCTCATCATCCCTTTCAATGCCTCATCATCCCTTTCAATTCCTCATCATCCCTTTCAATGCCTCATCATCCCTTTCAATTCCTCATCATCCCTTTCAATTCCTCATCATCCCTTTCAATTCCTCATCATCCCTTTCAATTCCTCATCAATCCCTTTCAATTCCTCATCAATCCCTTTCAATTCCTCATCAATCCGAAGGGTTTTAACAGTTTCTTTGCGGGACCTTGACTTTCAAAAATGACTGAATTGCTTCACAAATTGTTTCAGCAGTGTAAATTACAGCCAGCATACCGTGACGCTACGTCGGCATATGGGAATGATGAGAATATGCTAAATATTTGTCAATTCTTGCAATCTACCTATGTTGTTTTTTTGCGGGCTACCTGAGTCATTAAACCGATAAGTGGGCAGGGCACTTTGTGACTTTATTAAAACACAATTTCCCCTAACAGAAAAATGGAAACACTTCAAAACACATAACATTTAGGTTTTTGGAAACACTACAAAACACATCAATTTTAGGTTTTTTGGTTAACCACTCAACAGAGACAGTATGTTACTATCTCCTAGAAATCCAATCAAATGTTATTGGTTACATACACATGGTTAGCAGATGTAAATGCGAGTGTAGCCTAGCGAGCGATGGTCGAACGGAAAATGTAGTAGATGGTATTGAGTACAGTATACACATATGAGATGAGTAACGTAGGGAGTAATGTAGGGTATTACATAAAGATGCAGTAGATGGTATTGAGTACAGTATACACATATGAGATGAGTAACGTAGGGAGTAATGTAGGGTATTACATAAAGATGCAGTAGATGGTATTGAGTACAGTATACACATATGAGATGAGTAACGTAGGGAGTAATGTAGGGTATTACATAAAGATGCAGTAGATGGTATTGAGTACAGTATACACATATGAGATGAGTAACGTAGGGAGTAATGTAGGGTATTACATAAAGATGCAGTAGATGGTATTGAGTACAGTATACACATATGAGATGAGTAACGTAGGGAGTAATGTAGGGTATTACATAAAGATGCAGTAGATGGTATTGAGTACAGTATACACATATGAGATGAGTAACGTAGGGAGTAATGTAGGGTATTACATAAAGATGCAGTAGATGGTATTGAGTACAGTATACACATATGAGATGAGTAACGTAGGGAGTAATGTAGGGTATTACATAAAGATGCAGTAGATGGTATTGAGTACAGTATACACATATGAGATGAGTAACGTAGGGAGTAATGTAGGGTATTACATAAAGATGCAGTAGATGGTATTGAGTACAGTATACACATATGAGATGAGTAACGTAGGGAGTAATGTAGGGTATTACATAAAGATGCAGTAGATGGTATTGAGTACAGTATACACATATGAGATGAGTAACGTAGGGAGTAATGTAGGGTATTACATAAAGATGCAGTAGATGGTATTGAGTACAGTATACACATATGAGATGAGTAACGTAGGGAGTAATGTAGGGTATTACATAAAGATGCAGTAGATGGTATTGAGTACAGTATACACATATGAGATGAGTAACGTAGGGAGTAATGTAGGGTATTACATAAAGATGCAGTAGATGGTATTGAGTACAGTATACACATATGAGATGAGTAACGTAGGGAGTAATGTAGGGTATTACATAAAGATGCAGTAGATGGTATTGAGTACAGTATACACATATGAGATGAGTAACGTAGGGAGTAATGTAGGGTATTACATAAAGATGCAGTAGATGGTATTGAGTACAGTATACACATATGAGATGAGTAACGTAGGGAGTAATGTAGGGTATTACATAAAGATGCA
>NC_048589.1:45927998-45985498 GCF_013265735.2 Oncorhynchus mykiss
AGAGAGAGAGGAGAGACTTTAAACTGTTTGTCTTACTTTAACGAGAGAGAGAGACAGAGAGAGAATGAGAGAGAGAGAGAGACCGACAGAAAGCGAGAGAGAGAGAGACCGACAGAAAGCGAGAGAGAGAGAGAGAGGGGAGGGAGAGAGAGAGAGAGACAGAGAGAGAGAGAGAGAGAGAGACAGAGAGAGAGAGAGAGAGAGAGAGAGAGAGAGAAAGGAAGAGAGAGAGAGACAGAGAGACTGAGGAAGAGAGAGAGAGAGAGAGGGACAGAGAGAGAGAGAGAGACAGAGAGAGAGAGAGGAAGAGAGAGAGAGAGAGAGAGAGAAAGAGAGAGAGAGAGAGGAAGAGAGCGAGAGGGACAGAGAGCGAGAGGGACAGAGAGAGAGAGGGACAGAGAGACAGAGAGAGAGAGAGAGGGACAGAGAGAGAGAGACAGAGAGAGAGAGAGACAGAGAGAGAGAGAGAGAGAGACAGAGACAGAGACAGAGACAGAGAGAGAGAGAGAGAGAGAGAGACAGAGACAGAGACACAGAGAGAGAGAGAGAGAGAGAGAGAGAGAGAGACAGACAGACAGACAGACAGACAGACAGAGAGGGTGGTCAGCTGGTGTTGGACCTCACCAACCAAGCTGACACCAGCACTGCTTCAAAAGAAATAATTCCAATAAACAAAATCATGAACCAATCAAAGGAATCATATTTACAATACTGGAAAAACGAAACAAAATCCCAAAGCCGACTAAATTGCTATCTGACCCTAAACAGAGAATATGAATTGGCTGATTATCTCTACTCTGTCAGAGATACGAAGCAGAGACAGATCCTTACCAAGTACAGGCTGAGTGACCACCGATTGGCAATAGAAACCGGCAGACATAAAAAGACATGGCTACCCAAAGAGGAGCGTGTATGTGGTCACTGCATGACAGGGGAGGTAGAGACAGAGATGCACTTTCTCCTTTACTGTGATAAATATTCCTCACAAAGAGATTCATTATTCACAGAAATGACTACATATATTCCACATTTTTACAAATTGAACCCAGAGGAAAAACTAAGAATACTCATGGGCGAAGGAGCAATGGCTCCTCTTGCAGCCAAATATGTATTTTCCTGCCATAGCCTGAGGGACACTGAATAATAACATCTGCATAGTAAACAGTAACTTACTTATTATTACTATTATTGTTATTACTATAATTATTAATGTTTACTGTAGACTGTTACCATTTTATTGTATTTATTTTTGTATTATTATTTACTACCATTTTATATTATTATTTGCTATCATTTACAATTTTGTTACAATGTATATTGTATACATTGTTGCTTTGGCAATATTGACACAATGTTTTTCATGCCAATAAAGCAGCTTGAATTTGAATTTGAATTTGAGAGAGAGAGAGAGGAAGAGAGAGAGAGAGAGAGACAGAGAGACAGAGAGAGAGAGAGACAGAGAGAGAGGAAGAGAGAGAGAGAGACAGAGAGAGAGAGAGAGGAAGAGAGAGAGAGAGACAGAGAGAGAGAGACAGAGAGAGAGAGAGGAAGAGAGAGACAGAGAGACAGAGAGACAGAGAGAGAGAGAGACAGAGAGACAGAGAGAGAGAGAGAGACAGAAAGATAGAGAGAGAGGAAGAGAGAGAGAGGAGAGACTTTAAACTGTTTGTCTTACTTTAACGAGACATCCTCATTACACGAAAACCTGAGCCCCTTCACAAACATTCTCACAGAGAAAGCCACCCCCAACCTCAAACACAGACTGTCTAACAATAACTGCATTGCCCTGCCACATCACAGCCAGCCCAGCAGCAGGTAGCCTAGTGATTAAAGCGTTGGACTTGTAACCGGAAGGTTGCTAGATCAAATCCCCGTTCTGCCCCTGAATAAGACAGTTAACCCACTGTTCCTAGGCTGTCATTGTAAATAAATAAATAATTTGTTCTTAACTGACTTGCCTAGTTAAATAAAAATGTAAAAAACATTACCACAGAAAGAAAAAAATATGTTGAAGTCTTTGCACAAAGCTGACACCCCTCACTGACTCCCGGGACAACCTGAACCAAACAGATGGGCAGAGCTCCATGTAATACCCTCCATTGATGGTCCACTGACCTTTTTGGGCCATCTTGGGGGGTGTGGGCCTGGGAGAAGCCCGTCTTCCACAACCCACTGATTCCTTTGAGGTCTGCCAATTCAGACATCCTGCAGGAGGGTTTAATGGCAGCAGACTCCAAGAGACTAGCTGAGCTGCAGGGGTTTGGGGGAAGGAGAGTTGGTACAGCGGGCAGGACTAACGTAGGCTGCTGGAGATAGTCATGACGGGGGGGCCAGGAGGTTCTGCCTGACCCATTGAGAAGGGTTCTGGAGCAGCATCGGGAGGTGGGGCCACCACTGCAAGTGACAGCAGAGACTGGGCGGGGTCCGGAGGGCATACTGAATTTTAACACTCCGAGGCTAGGGGAGTTTGAAGAGTTGGGGTGGTAAGGCGCTGTACACCCTCAGTGTTAAGGTTAGGCACATCAGGGATTGAGAGAGAGAGGCAGAGAGAGAGAGGCAGAGAGAGAGAGAGATGGGGAGTGAGAGGGAAAGAGAGAGAGAGAGAGAGAGAGATGGGGAGTGAGAGGGAAAGAGAGAGAGAGAGAGAGACAGTGAGAGAGAGAGAGAGAAAGACTTCCTGACTAGTATATGACCACATTAGAGACCCATATTTCCCTCAGACCCACATAGAATTTGAAAAACAAATCCCATATCTGTTAGGCGAAAATGTGCAGTCACAGCAGCTGGATGTGTAGCCCGTTGCCATGAGAAAAGGGCAACTAGCGGAGCACAAACAACGTTGTAAATATCAACAATATTTATCTGTTTATTTACCTTGTGACTGCAATGTTTACTCTTCTTTTCTAATAGTGTTTTGTTGATGTTGTTTTGCATCTTATCACTTTCGTTATTTCATTTGCTTTGGCAATGTAAACACGTTTCCCATGCCAATAAAGTCCCAATGAGAGAGAGAGAGAGAGAGAAAGAGAGAGAGAGAGAGAGAGAGACAGAGAGAGAGAGAGAGAGAGAAAGACACAGATAGAGAGAGAGAGAGAGAGAGAGAGAGAGAGAGAGGAAGACACAGATAGAGAGAGAGAGAGAGAGAGAGAGGAAGAGAGAGAGAGACAGAGAGAGAGAGAGAGAGAGAGAAGCAGAGAGAGAGAGAGAGAGAGAGAGAGAGAGACAGAGAGAGAGAGAGAGAGAGGCAGAGAGAGAGAGAGAGAGAGATAGAGAGAGAGAGAGAAAGACAGAGAGAGAGAGAGAGAGACAGAGAGAGAGAGAGAGAGAGAGAGAGGGAGAGAGAGTACAGAACTCTAAAACAGCAACAGCAGAACTCATGATGAAGGTATCACATTTATTGAAAGTATACATTTAGCTCGGAAGTTAGCGAGCTACCATTGTTGTCATAGCAACACCATCAGAAGCATAAATCAATTCTTTGTTTTTAAGCTAGCTAACAGCTAGTAGCTGAAATGGGAAAGGCTGTCAGATAGCTGGGGAAAAACGTTATCCTGACCCACCCTGTCCCACCAGAACAGACACCCACCCTGTCCCACCAGAACAGACACTAACCCTGTCCCACCAGAACAGACACCAACTCTGACCTACCAGAACAGACACACACCCTGTCCCACCAGAACAGACACCAACCCTGACCTACCAGAACAGACACACACCCTGTCCCACCAGAACAGACACCCACCCTGTCCCGCAAGAACAGACACCCACCCTGACCCACCAGAACAGACACCCACCCTGACCCACCAGAACAGACACCCGTCCTGTCCCACCAGAACAGACACCCACCCTGACCCACCCTGTCCCACCAGAACAGACACCCACCCTGACCAACCTGACACAGCCTGTCCCACCAGAACAGACACCCACCCTGACCCACCCTGTCCCACCAGAACAGACACCCACCCTGACCCACCAGAACAGACACCCACCCTGTCCCACCAGAACAGACACCCACCCTGACCAACCAGAACAGACACCCACCCTGACCAACCTGACACACCCTGTCCCACCAGAACAGACACCCACCCTGACCCACCAGAACAGACACCCACCCTGTCCCACCAGAACAGACACTAACCCTGTCCCACCAGAACAGACACCAACTCTGACCTACCAGAACAGACACACACCCTGTCCCACCAGAACAGACACCCACCCTGTCCCGCAAGAACAGACACCCACCCTGACCCACCCTGTCCCACCAGAACAGACACCCACCCTGACCCACCAGAACAGACACCCACCCGGTCCCACCAGAACAGACACCCACCCTGTCCCACCAGAACAGACACCCACCCTAACCCACCAGAACAGACAACCACCCTGTCCCACCAGAACAGACACTCACCCTGTCCCACCAGAACAGACACCAACCCTGACCTACCAGAACAGACACCCACCCTGACCAACCTGACACACCCTGTCCCACCAGAACAGACACCCACCCTGACCCACCAGAACAGACACCCACCCTGTCCCACCAGAACAGACACTCACCCTGTCCCACCAGAACAGACACCAACTCTGACCTACCAGAACAGACACACACCCTGTCCCACCAGAACAGACACCCACCCTGTCCCGCAAGAACAGACACCCACCCTGACCCACCCTGTCCCACCAGAACAGACACCCACCCTGTCCCACCAGAACAGACACCCACCCTGACCCACCAGAACAGACACCCACCCTGTCCCACCAGAACAGACACCCACCCTGTCCCACCAGAACAGACACCCACCCTGACCCACCAGAACAGACACCCACCCTGACCCACCAGAACAGACACCCACCCTGACCCACCCTGTCCCACCAGAACAGACACCCACCCTGACCAACCTGACACAGCCTGTCCCACCAGAACAGACACCCACCCTGACCCACCCTGTCCCACCAGAACAGACACCCACCCTGTCCCACCAGAACAGACACCCACCCTGACCAACCAGAACAGACACCCACCCTGACCAACCTGACACACCCTGTCCCACCAGAACAGACACCCACCCTGACCCACCAGAACAGACACCCACCCTGTCCCACCAGAACAGACACTCACCCTGTCCCACCAGAACAGACACCAACTCTGACCTACCAGAACAGACACACACCCTGTCCCACCAGAACAGACACCCACCCTGTCCCGCAAGAACAGACACCCACCCTGACCCACCCTGTCCCACCAGAACAGACACCCACCCTGTCCCACCAGAACAGACACCCACCCTGACCCACCAGAACAGACACCCACCCTGTCCCACCAGAACAGACACCCACCCTGTCCCACCAGAACAGACACCCACCCTGACCCACCAGAACAGACACCCACCCTGACCCACCAGAACAGACACCCACCCTGACCCACCCTGACCCACCAGAACAGACACCCACCCGGTCCCACCAGAACAGACACCCACCCTGTCCCACCAGAACAGACACCCACCCTAACCCACCAGAACAGACAACCACCCTGTCCCACCAGAACAGACACTCACCCTGTCCCACCAGAACAGACACCAACCCTGACCTACCAGAACAGACACACACCCTGTCCCACCAGAACAGACACCCACCCTGTCCCGCAAGAACAGACACCCACCCTGACCCACCCTGTCCCACCAGAACAGACACCCACCCTGACCCACCAGAACAGACACCCAACCTGACCCACCAGAACAGACACCCGTCCTGTCCCACCAGAACAGACACCCACCCTGACCCACCCTGTCCCACCAGAACAGACACCCACCCTGACCAACCTGACACAGCCTGTCCCACCAGAACAGACACCCACCCTGACCCACCCTGTCCCACCAGAACAGACACCCACCCTGTCCCACCAGAACAGACACCCACCCTGACCAACCAGAACAGACACCCACCCTGACCAACCTGACACACCCTGTCCCACCAGAACAGACACCCACCCTGACCCACCAGAACAGACACCCACCCTGTCCCACCAGAACAGACACTCACCCTGTCCCACCAGAACAGACACCAACTCTGACCTACCAGAACAGACACACACCCTGTCCCACCAGAACAGACACCCACCCTGTCCCGCAAGAACAGACACCCACCCTGACCCACCCTGTCCCACCAGAACAGACACCCACCCTGTCCCACCAGAACAGACACCCACCCTGACCCACCAGAACAGACACCCACCCTGTCCCACCAGAACAGACACCCACCCTGTCCCACCAGAACAGACACCCACCCTGACCCACCAGAACAGACACCCACCCTGACCCACCAGAACAGACACCCACCCTGACCCACCCTGTCCCACCAGAACAGACACCCACCCTGACCAATCAGAACAGACACCCACCCTGACCAACCTGACACACCCTGTCCCACCAGAACAGACACCCACCCTGACCCACCAGAACAGACACCCACCCTGTCCCACCAGAACAGACACTCACCCTGTCCCACCAGAACAGACACCAACTCTGACCTACCAGAACAGACACACACCCTGTCCCACCAGAACAGACACCCACCCTGTCCCGCAAGAACAGACACCCACCCTGACCCACCCTGTCCCACCAGAACAGACACCCACCCTGTCCCACCAGAACAGACACCCACCCTGACCCACCAGAACAGACACCCACCCTGTCCCACCAGAACAGACACCCACCCTGTCCCACCAGAACAGACACCCACCCTGACCCACCAGAACAGACACCCACCCTGACCCACCAGAACAGACACCCACCCTGACCCACCCTGTCCCACCAGAACAGACACCCACCCTGACCAATCAGAACAGACACCCACCCTGACCAACCTTGACCCATTTACCACTGACACACCCTGACCCACCAGAACAGACACCCACCCTGACCCACGAGAAAAGACACCCACCCTGACCCACCCTGTCCCACCAGAACAGACACCCACCCTGTCCCACCAGAACAAACACCCACCCTGTCCCATCTACCACTGACACACCCTGCCCCACCAGAACAGACACCCACCCTGACCCACCAGAACAGACACCCACCCTGACCCACCCTGTCCCACCAGAACAGACACCCACCCTGACCAATCAGAACAGACACCCACCCTGACCAACCTTGACCCATCTACCACTGACACACCCTGACCCACCAGAACAGACACCCACCCTGACCCACCAGAACAGACACCCACCCTGACCCACCCTGTCCCACCAGAACAGACACCCACCCTGTCCCACCAGAACAGACACCCACCCTGTCCCATCTACCACTGACACACCCTGTCCCACCAGAACAGACACCCACCCTGTCACACCATGACCCACCAGAACATACACCCACCCTGACCAATCAGAACAGACACCCACCCTGACCAACCCTGACCCATCTACCACTGACACACCCTGTCCCACCAGAACAGACACCCACCCTGTCACACCCTGACCCATCTACCACTGACACACCCTGTCCCACCAGAACAGACACCCACCCTGTCCCACCAGAACAGACACCCACCCTGACCAACCCAATCCACCACAAAACCCTCACTACAGAGAGATGAACCTGGAGAAAAGTCTCCTCCCTACACATTCCACCACAAAACCCTTACCTACAGAGAGATGAACCTGGAGAAAAGTCTCCTCCCTACACATTCCACCACAAAACCCCCACTACAGAGAGATGAACCTGGAGAAAAGTCTCCTCCCTACACATTCCACCACAAAACCCTCACCTACAGAGAGATGAACCTGGAGAAAAGTCTCCTCCCTACACATTCCACCACAAAACCCTCACTACAGAGAGATGAACCTGGAGAAAAGTCTCCTCCCTACACATTCCACCACAAAACCCTCACTACAGAGAGATGAACCTGGAGAAAAGTCTCCTCCCTACACATTCCACCACAAAACCCTCACTACAGAGAGATGAACCTGGAGAAAAGTCTCCTCCCTACACATTCCACCACAAAACCCTCACTACAGAGAGATGAACCTGGAGAAAAGTCTCCTCCCTACACATTCCACCACAAAACCCTCACTACAGAGATATGAACCTGGAGAAAAGTCTCCTCCCTACACATTCCACCACAAAACCCTCACTACAGAGAGATGAACCTGGAGAAAAGTCTCCTCCCTACACATTCCACCACAAAACCCTCACTACAGAGAGATGAACCTGGAGAAAAGTCTCCTCCCTACACATTCCACCACAAAACCCTCACTACAGAGAGATGAACCTGGAGAAAAGTCTCCTCCCTACACATTCCACCACAAAACCCTCACTACAGAGAGATGAACCTGGAGAAAAGTCTCCTCCCTACACATTCCACCACAAAACCCTCACTACAGAGAGATGAACCTGGAGAAAAGTCTCCTCCCTACACATTCCACCACAAAACCCTCACTACAGAGAGATGAACCTGGAGAAAAGTCTCCTCCCTACACATTCCACCACAAAACCCTCACCTACAGAGAGATGAACCTGGAGAAAAGTCTCCTCCCTACACATTCCACCACAAAACCCTCACCTACAGAGAGATGAACCTGGAGAAAAGTCTCCTCCCTACACATTCCACCACAAAACCCTCACTACAGAGAGATGAACCTGGAGAAAAGTCTCCTCCCTACACATTCCACCACAAAACCCTCACTACAGAGAGATGAACCTGGAGAAAAGTCTCCTCCCTACACATTCCACCACAAAACCCTCACTACAGAGAGATGAACCTGGAGAAAAGTCTCCTCCCTACACATTCCACCACAAAACCCTCACTACAGAGAGATGAACCTGGAGAAAAGTCTCCTCCCTACACATTCCACCACAAAACCCTCACCTACAGAGAGATGAACCTGGAGAAAAGTCTCCTCCCTACACATTCCACCACAAAACCCTCACTACAGAGAGATGAACCTGGAGAAAAGTCTCCTCCCTACACATTCCACCACAAAACCCTCACTACAGAGAGATGAACCTGGAGAAAAGTCTCCTCCCTACACATTCCACCACAAAACCCTCACCTACAGAGAGATGAACCTGGAGAAAAGTCTCCTCCCTACACATTCCACCACAAAACCCTCACTACAGAGAGATGAACCTGGAGAAAAGTCTCCTCCCTACACATTCCACCACAAAACCCTCACTACAGAGAGATGAACCTGGAGAAAAGTATCCTCCCTACACATTCCACCACAAAACCCTCACTACAGAGAGATGAACCTGGAGAAAAGTCTCCTCCCTACACATTCCACCACAAAACCCTCACTACAGAGAGATGAACCTGGAGAAAAGTCTCCTCCCTACACATTCCACCACAATACCCTCACTACAGAGAGATGAACCTGGAGAAAAGTCTCCTCCCTACACATTCCACCACAAAACCCTCACTACAGAGAGATGAACCTGGAGAAAAGTCTCCTCCCTACACATTCCACCACAAAACCCTCACTACAGAGAGATGAACCTGGAGAAAAGTCTCCTCCCTACACATTCCACCACAAAACCCTCACTACAGAGAGATGAACCTGGAGAAAAGTCTCCTCCCTACACATTCCACCACAAAACCCTCACTACAGAGAGATGAACCTGGAGAAAAGTCTCCTCCCTACACATTCCACCACAAAACCCTCACTACAGAGAGATGAACCTGGAGAAAAGTCTCCTCCCTACACATTCCACCACAAAACCCTCACTACAGAGAGATGAACCTGGAGAAAAGTCTCCTCCCTACACATTCCACCACAAAACCCTCACTACAGAGAGATGAACCTGGAGAAAAGTCTCCTCCCTACACATTCCACCACAAAACCCTCACTACAGAGAGATGAACCTGGAGAAAAGTCTCCTCCCTACACATTCCACCACAAAACCCTCACTACAGAGAGATGAACCTGGAGAAAAGTCTCCTCCCTACACATTCCACCACAAAACCCTCACTACAGAGAGATGAACCTGGAGAAAAGTCTCCTCCCTACACATTCCACCACAAAACCCTCACCTACAGAGAGATGAACCTGGAGAAAAGTCTCCTCCCTACACATTCCACCACAAAACCCTCACTACAGAGAGATGAACCTGGAGAAAAGTCTCCTCCCTACACATTCCACCACAAAACCCTCACTACAGAGAGATGAACCTGGAGAAAAGTCTCCTCCCTACACATTCCACCACAAAACCCTCACCTACAGAGAGATGAACCTGGAGAAAAGTCTCCTCCCTACACATTCCACCACAAAACCCTCACTACAGAGAGATGAACCTGGAGAAAAGTCTCCTCCCTACACATTCCACCACAAAACCCTCACTACAGAGAGATGAACCTGGAGAAAAGTCTCCTCCCTACACATTCCACCACAAAACCCTCACTACAGAGAGATGAACCTGGAGAAAAGTCTCCTCCCTACACATTCCACCACAAAACCCTCACTACAGAGAGATGAACCTGGAGAAAAGTCTCCTCCCTACACATTCCACCACAAAACCCTCACTACAGAGAGATGAACCTGGAGAAAAGTCTCCTCCCTACACATTCCACCACAAAACCCTCACTACAGAGAGATGAACCTGGAGAAAAATCTCCTCCCTACACATTCCACCACAAAACCCTCACTACAGAGAGATGAACCTGGAGAAAAGTCTCCTCCCTACACATTCCACCACAAAACCCTCACCTACAGAGAGATGAACCTGGAGAAAAGTCTCCTCCATACACATTCCACCACAAAACCCTCACCTACAGAGAGATTAACCTGGAGAAAAGTCTCCTCCCTACACATTCCACCACAAAACCCTCACTACAGAGAGATGAACCTGGAGAAAAGTCTCCTCCCTACACATTCCACCACAAAACCCTCACCTACAGAGAGATGAACCTGGAGAAAAGTCTCCTCCCTACACATTCCACCACAAAACCCTCACTACAGAGAGATGAACCTGGAGAAAAGTCTCCTCCCTACACATTCCACCACAAAAACATCACTACAGTGAGATGAACCTGGAGAAAAGTCTCCTCCCTAAACATTCCACCACAAAACCCTCACTACAGAGAGATGAACCTGGAGAAAAGTCTCCTCCCTACACATTCCACCACAAAACCCTCACTACAGAGAGATGAACCTGGAGAAAAGTCTCCTCCCTACACATTCCACCACAAAACCCTCACTACAGAGAGATGAACCTGGAGAAAAGTCTCCTCCCTACACATTCCACCACAAAACCCTCACTACAGAGAGATGAACCTGGAGAAAAGTCTCCTCCCTACACATTCCACCACAAAACCCTCACTACAGAGAGATGAACCTGGAGAAAAGTCTCCTCCCTACACATTCCACCACAAAACCCTCACTACAGAGAGATGAACCTGGAGAAAAGTCTCCTCCCTACACATTCCACCACAAAACCCTCACTACAGAGAGATGAACCTGGAGAAAAGTCTCCTCCCTACACATTCCACCACAAAACCCTCACCTACAGAGAGATGAACCTGGAGAAAAGTCTCCTCCCTACACATTCCACCACAAAACCCTCACTACAGAGAGATGAACCTGGAGAAAAGTCTCCTCCCTACACATTCCACCACAAAACCCTCACCTACAGAGAGATGAACCTGGAGAAAAGTCTCCTCCCTACACATTCCACCACAAAACCCTCACTACAGAGAGATGAACCTGGAGAAAAGTCTCCTCCCTACACATTCCACCACAAAACCCTCACTACAGAGAGATGAACCTGGAGAAAAGTCTCCTCCCTACACATTCCACCACAAAACCCTCACCTACAGAGAGATGAACCTGGAGAAAAGTCTCCTCCCTACACATTCCACCACAAAACCCTCACTACAGAGAGATGAACCTGGAGAAAAGTCTCCTCCCTACACATTCCACCACAAAACCCTCACTACAGAGAGATGAACCTGGAGAAAAGTCTCCTCCCTACACATTCCACCACAAAACCCTCACCTACAGAGAGATGAACCTGGAGAAAAGTCTCCTCCCTACACATTCCACCACAAAACCCTCACTACAGAGAGATGAACCTGGAGAAAAGTCTCCTCCCTACACATTCCACCACAAAACCCTCACTACAGAGAGATGAACCTGGAGAAAAGTCTCCTCCCTACACATTCCACCACAAAACCCTCACTACAGAGAGATGAACCTGGAGAAAAGTCTCCTCCCTACACATTCCACCACAAAACCCTCACTACAGAGAGATGAACCTGGAGAAAAGTCTCCTCCCTACACATTCCACCACAAAACCCTCACTACAGAGAGATGAACCTGGAGAAAAGTCTCCTCCCTACACATTCCACCACAAAACCCTCACTACAGAGAGATGAACCTGGAGAAAAGTCTCCTCCCTACACATTCCACCACAAAACCCTCACCTACAGAGAGATGAACCTGGAGAAAAGTCACCTCCCTACACATTCCACCACAAAACCCTCACCTACAGAGAGATGAACCTGGAGAAAAGTCTCCTCCCTACACATTCCACCACAAAACCCTCACTACAGAGAGATGAACCTGGAGAAAAGTCTCCTCCCTACACATTCCACCACAAAACCCTCACTACAGAGAGATGAACCTGGAGAAAAGTCTCCTCCCTACACATTCCACCACAAAACCCTCACCTACAGAGAGATGAACCTGGAGAAAAGTCTCCTCCCTACACATTCCACCACAAAACCCTCACTACAGAGAGATGAACCTGGAGAAAAGTCTCCTCCCTACACATTCCACCACAAAACCCTCACCTACAGAGAGATGAACCTGGAGAAAAGTCTCCTCCCTACACATTCCACCACAAAACCCTCACTACAGAGAGATGAACCTGGAGAAAAGTCTCCTCCCTACACATTCCACCACAAAACCCTCACTACAGAGAGATGAACCTGGAGAAAAGTCTCCTCCCTACACATTCCACCACAAAACCCTCACTACAGAGAGATGAACCTGGAGAAAAGTCTCCTCCCTACACATTCCACACAAAACCCTCACTATAGAGAGATGAACCTGGAGAAAAGTCTCCTCCCTACACATTCCACCACAAAACCCTCACTACAGAGAGATGAACCTGGAGAAAAGTCTCCTCCCTACACATTCCACCACAAAACCCTCACCTACAGAGAGATGAACCTGGAGAAAAGTCTCCTCCCTACACATTCCACCACAAAACCCTCACTACAGAGAAATGAACCTGGAGAAAAGTCTCCTCCCTACACATTCCACCACAAAACCCTCACTACAGAGAGATGAGCCTGGAGAAAAGTCTCCTCCCTACACATTCCACCACAAAACCCTCACTACAGAGAGATGAACCTGGAGAAAAGTCTCCTCCCTACACATTCCACCACAAAACCCTCACTACAGAGAGATGAACCTGGAGAAAAGTCTCCTCCCTACACATTCCACCACAAAACCCTCACTACAGAGAGATGAACCTGGAGAAAAGTCTCCTCCCTACACATTCCACCACAAAACCCTCACCTACAGAGAGATGAACCTGGAGAAAAGTCTCCTCCCTACACATTCCACCACAAAACCCTCACTACAGAGAGATGAACCTGGAGAAAAGTCTCCTCCCTACACATTCCACCACAAAACCCTCACCTACAGAGAGATGAACCTGGAGAAAAGTCTCCTCCCTACACATTCCACCACAAAACCCTCACTACAGAGAGATGAACCTGGAGAAAAGTCTCCTCCCTACACATTCCACCACAAAACCCTCACTACAGAGGGATGAACCTGGAGAAAAGTCTCCTCCCTACACATTCCACCATAAAACCCTCACTACAGAGAGATGAACCTGGAGAAAAGTCTCCTCCCTACACATTCCACCACAAAACCCTCACTACAGAGAGATGAACCTGGAGAAAAGTCTCCTCCCTACACATTCCACCACAAAACCCTCACTACAGAGAGATGAACCTGGAGAAAAGTCTCCTCCCTACACATTCCACCACAAAACCCTCACTACAGAGAGATGAACCTGGAGAAAAGTCTCCTCCCTACACATTCCACCACAAAACCCTCACTACAGAGAGATGAACCTGGAGAAAAGTATCCTCCCTACACATTCCACCACAAAACCCTCACCTACAGAGAGATGAACCTGGAGAAAAGTCTCCTCCCTACACATTCCACCACAAAACCCTCACTACAGAGAGATGAACCTGGAGAAAAGTCTCCTCCCTACACATTCCACCACAAAACCCTCACTACAGAGAGATGAACCTGGAGAAAAGTCTCCTCCCTACACATTCCACCACAAAACCCTCACTACAGAGAGATGAACCTGGAGAAAAGTCTCCTCCCTACACATTCCACCACAAAACCCTCACCTACAGAGAGATGAACCTGGAGAAAGGTCTCCTCCCTACACATTCCACCACAAAACCCTCACTACAGAGAGATTAACCTGGAGAAAAGTCTCCTCCCTACACATTCCACCACAAAACCCTCACTACAGAGAGATTAACCTGGAGAAAAGTCTCCTCCCTACACATTCCACCACAAAACCCTCACCTACAGAGAGATGAACCTGGAGAAAAGTCTCCTCTCTACACATTCCACCACAAAACCCTCACTACAGAGAGATGAACCTGGAGAAAAGTCTCCTCCCTACACATTCCACCACAAAACCCTCACTACAGAGAGATGAACCTGGAGAAAAGTCTCCTCCCTACACATTCCACCATAAAACCCTCACTACAGAGAGATGAACCTGGAGAAAAGTCTCCTCCCTACACATTCCACCACAAAACCCTCACTACAGAGAGATGAACCTGGAGAAAAGTCTCCTCCCTAAACATTCCACCACAAAACCCTCACCTACAGAGAGATGAACATGGAGAAAAGTCTCCTCCCTACACATTCCACCACAAAACCCTCACCTACAGAGAGATGAACCTGGAGAAAAGTCTCCTCCCTACACATTCCACCACAAAACCCTCACTAGAGAGAGATGAACCTGGAGAAAAGTCTCCTCCCTACACATTCCACCACAAAACCCTCACTACAGAGAGATGAACCTGGAGAAAAGTCTCCTCCCTACACATTCCACCACAAAACCCTCACTACAGAGAGATGAACCTGGAGAAAAGTCTCCTCCCTACACATTCCACCACAAAACCCTCACCTACAGAGAGATGAACCTGGAGAAAAGTCTCCTCCCTACACATTCCACCACAAAACCCTCACTACAGAGAGATGAACCTGGAGAAAAGTCTCCTCCCTACACATTCCACCACAAAACCCTCACTACAGAGAGATGAACCTGGAGAAAAGTCTCCTCCCTACACATTCCACCACAAAACCCTCACTACAGAGAGATGAACCTGGAGAAAAGTCTCCTCCCTACACATTCCACCACAAAACCCTCACTACAGAGAGATGAACCTGGAGAAAAGTCTCCTCCCTACACATTCCACCACAAAACCCTCACTACAGAGAGATGAACCTGGAGAAAAGTCTCCTCCCTACACATTCCACCACAAAACCCTCACTACAGAGAGATGAACCTGGAGAAAAGTCTCCTCCCTACACATTCCACCACAAAACCCTCACCTACAGAGAGATGAACCTGGAGAAAAGTCACCTCCCTACACATTCCACCACAAAACCCTCACCTACAGAGAGATGAACCTGGAGAAAAGTCTCCTCCCTACACATTCCACCACAAAACCCTCACTACAGAGAGATGAACCTGGAGAAAAGTCTCCTCCCTACACATTCCACCACAAAACCCTCACTACAGAGAGATGAACCTGGAGAAAAGTCTCCTCCCTACACATTCCACCACAAAACCCTCACCTACAGAGAGATGAACCTGGAGAAAAGTCTCCTCCCTACACATTCCACCACAAAACCCTCACTACAGAGAGATGAACCTGGAGAAAAGTCTCCTCCCTACACATTCCACCACAAAACCCTCACCTACAGAGAGATGAACCTGGAGAAAAGTCTCCTCCCTACACATTCCACCACAAAACCCTCACTACAGAGAGATGAACCTGGAGAAAAGTCTCCTCCCTACACATTCCACCACAAAACCCTCACTACAGAGAGATGAACCTGGAGAAAAGTCTCCTCCCTACACATTCCACACAAAACCCTCACTATAGAGAGATGAACCTGGAGAAAAGTCTCCTCCCTACACATTCCACCACAAAACCCTCACTACAGAGAGATGAACCTGGAGAAAAGTCTCCTCCCTACACATTCCACCACAAAACCCTCACCTACAGAGAGATGAACCTGGAGAAAAGTCTCCTCCCTACACATTCCACCACAAAACCCTCACTACAGAGAAATGAACCTGGAGAAAAGTCTCCTCCCTACACATTCCACCACAAAACCCTCACTACAGAGAGATGAGCCTGGAGAAAAGTCTCCTCCCTACACATTCCACCACAAAACCCTCACTACAGAGAGATGAACCTGGAGAAAAGTCTCCTCCCTACACATTCCACCACAAAACCCTCACTACAGAGAGATGAACCTGGAGAAAAGTCTCCTCCCTACACATTCCACCACAAAACCCTCACTACAGAGAGATGAACCTGGAGAAAAGTCTCCTCCCTACACATTCCACCACAAAACCCTCACCTACAGAGAGATGAACCTGGAGAAAAGTCTCCTCCCTACACATTCCACCACAAAACCCTTACTACAGAGAGATGAACCTGGAGAAAAGTCTCCTCCCTACACATTCCACCACAAAACCCTCACCTACAGAGAGATGAACCTGGAGAAAAGTCTCCTCCCTACACATTCCACCACAAAACCCTCACTACAGAGAGATGAACCTGGAGAAAAGTCTCCTCCCTACACATTCCACCACAAAACCCTCACTACAGAGAGATGAACCTGGAGAAAAGTCTCCTCCCTACACATTCCACCATAAAACCCTCACTACAGAGAGATGAACCTGGAGAAAAGTCTCCTCCCTACACATTCCACCACAAAACCCTCACTACAGAGAGATGAACCTGGAGAAAAGTCTCCTCCCTACACATTCCACCACAAAACCCTCACTACAGAGAGATGAACCTGGAGAAAAGTCTCCTCCCTACACATTCCACCACAAAACCCTCACTACAGAGAGATGAACCTGGAGAAAAGTCTCCTCCCTACACATTCCACCACAAAACCCTCACTACAGAGAGATGAACCTGGAGAAAAGTCTCCTCCCTACACATTCCACCACAAAACCCTCACCTACAGAGAGATGAACCTGGAGAAAAGTCTCCTCCCTACACATTCCACCACAAAACCCTCACTACAGAGAGATGAACCTGGAGAAAAGTCTCCTCCCTACACATTCCACCACAAAACCCTCACTACAGAGAGATGAACCTGGAGAAAAGTCTCCTCCCTACACATTCCACCACAAAACCCTCACTACAGAGAGATGAACCTGGAGAAAAGTCTCCTCCCTACACATTCCACCACAAAACCCTCACCTACAGAGAGATGAACCTGGAGAAAGGTCTCCTCCCTACACATTCCACCACAAAACCCTCACTACAGAGAGATGAACCTGGAGAAAAGTCTCCTCCCTACACATTCCACCACAAAACCCTCACTACAGAGAGATGAACCTGGAGAAAAGTCTCCTCCCTACACATTCCACCACAAAACCCTCACCTACAGAGAGATGAACCTGGAGAAAAGTCTCCTCCCTACACATTCCACCACAAAACCCTCACTACAGAGAGATTAACCTGGAGAAAAGTCTCCTCCCTACACATTCCACCACAAAACCCTCACCTACAGAGAGATGAACCTGGAGAAAAGTCTCCTCTCTACACATTCCACCACAAAACCCTCACTACAGAGAGATGAACCTGGAGAAAAGTCTCCTCCCTACACATTCCACCACAAAACCCTCACTACAGAGAGATGAACCTGGAGAAAAGTCTCCTCCCTACACATTCCACCATAAAACCCTCACTACAGAGAGATGAACCTGGAGAAAAGTCTCCTCCCTACACATTCCACCACAAAACCCTCACTACAGAGAGATGAACCTGGAGAAAAGTCTCCTCCCTAAACATTCCACCACAAAACCCTCACCTACAGAGAGATGAACCTGGAGAAAAGTCTCCTCCCTACACATTACACCACAAAACCCTCACCTACAGAGAGATGAACCTGGAGAAAAGTCTCCTCCCTACACATTCCACCACAAAACCCTCACTAGAGAGAGATGAACCTGGAGAAAAGTCTCCTCCCTACACATTCCACCACAAAACCCTCACCTACAGAGAGATGAACCTGGAGAAAAGTCTCCTCCCTACACATTCCACCACAAAACCCTCACCTACAGAGAGATGAACCTGGAGAAAAGTCTCCTCCCTACACATTCCACCACAAAACCCTCACTACAGAGAGATTAACCTGGAGAAAAGTCTCCTCCCTACACATTCCACCACAAAACCCTCACCTACAGAGAGATGAACCTGGAGAAAAGTCTCCTCTCTACACATTCCACCACAAAACCCTCACTACAGAGAGATGAACCTGGAGAAAAGTCTCCTCCCTACACATTCCACCACAAAACCCTCACTACAGAGAGATGAACCTGGAGAAAAGTCTCCTCCCTACACATTCCACCATAAAACCCTCACTACAGAGAGATGAACCTGGAGAAAAGTCTCCTCCCTACACATTCCACCACAAAACCCTCACTACAGAGAGATGAACCTGGAGAAAAGTCTCCTCCCTAAACATTCCACCACAAAACCCTCACCTACAGAGAGATGAACCTGGAGAAAAGTCTCCTCCCTACACATTACACCACAAAACCCTCACCTACAGAGAGATGAACCTGGAGAAAAGTCTCCTCCCTACACATTCCACCACAAAACCCTCACTAGAGAGAGATGAACCTGGAGAAAAGTCTCCTCCCTACACATTCCACCACAAAACCCTCACCTACAGAGAGATGAACCTGGAGAAAAGTCTCCTCCCTACACATTCCACCACAAAACCCTCACTACAGAGAGATGAACCTGGAGAAAAGTCTCCTCCCTACACATTCCACCACAAAACCCTCACTACAGAGAGATGAACCTGGAGAAAAGTCTCCTCCCTACACATTCCACCACAAAACCCTCACTACAGAGAGATGAACCTGGAGAAAAGTCTCCTCCCTACACATTCCACCACAAAACCCTCACTACAGAGAGATGAACCTGGAGAAAAGTCTCCTCCCTACACATTCCACCACAAAACCCTCACTACAGAGAGATGAACCTGGAGAAAAGTCTCCTCCCTACACATTCCACCACAAAACCCTCACTACAGAGAGATGAACCTGGAGAAAAGTCTCCTCCCTACACATTCCACCACAAAACCCTCACTACAGAGAGATGAACCTGGAGAAAAGTCTCCTCCCTACACATTCCACAACAAAACCCTCACCTACAGAGAGATGAACCTGGAGAAAAGTCTCCTCCCTACACATTCCACCACAAAACCCTCACTACAGAGAGATGAACCTGGAGAAAAGTCTCCTCCCTACACATTCCACCACAAAACCCTCACTACAGAGAGATGAACCTGGAGAAAAGTCTCCTCCCTACACATTCCACCACAAAACCCTCACTACAGAGAGATGAACCTGGAGAAAAGTCTCCTCCCTACACATTCCACCACAAAACCCTTACTACAGAGAGATGAACCTGGAGAAAAGTCTCCTCCCTACACATTCCACCACAAAACCCTCACTACAGAGAGATGAACCTGGAGAAAAGTCTCCTCCCTACACATTCCACCACAAAACCCTCACTACAGAGAGATGAACCTGGAGAAAAGTCTCCTCCCTACACATTCCACCACAAAACCCTCACTACAGAGAGATGAACCTGGAGAAAAGTCTCCTCCCTACACATTCCACCACAAAACCCTCACTACAGAGAGATGAACCTGGAGAAAAGTCTCCTCCCTACACATTCCACCACAAAACCCTCACCTACAGAGAGATGAACCTGGAGAAAAGTCTCCTCCCTACACATTCCACCACAAAACCCTCACTACAGAGAGATGAACCTGGAGAAAAGTCTCCTCTCTACACATTCCACCACAAAACCCTCACTACAGAGAGATGAACCTGGAGAAAAGTCTCCTCCCTACACATTCCACCACAAAACCCTCACTACAGAGAGATGAACCTGGAGAAAAGTCTCCTCCCTACACATTCCACCACAAAACCCTCACTACAGAGAGATGAACCTGGAGAAAAGTCTCCTCCCTACACATTCCACAACAAAACCCTCACTACAGAGAGATGAACCTGGAGAAAAGTCTCCTCCCTACACATTCCACCACAAAACCCTCACTACAGAGAGATGAACCTGGAGAAAAGTCTCCTCCCTACACATTCCACCACAAAACCCTCACTACAGAGAGATGAACCTGGAGAAAAGTCTCCTCCCTACACATTCCACCATAAAACCCTCACTACAGAGAGATGAACCTGGAGAAAAGTCTCCTCCCTACACATTCCACCACAAAACCCTCACTACAGAGAGATGAACCTGGAGAAAAGTCTCCTCCCTACACATTCCACCACAAAACCCTCACTACAGAGAGATGAACCTGGAGAAAAGTCTCCTCCCTACACATTCCACCACAAAACCCTCACTACAGAGAGATGAACCTGGAGAAAAGTCTCCTCCCTACACATTCCACCACAAAACCCTCACTACAGAGAGATGAACCTGGAGAAAAGTCTCCTCCCTACACATTCCACCACAAAACCCTCACTACAGAGAGATGAACCTGGAGAAAAGTCTCCTCCTTCCACATTCCACCACAAAACCCTCACTACAGAGAGATGAACCTGGAGAAAAGTATCCTCCCTACACATTCCACCACAAAACCCTCACTACAGAGAGATGAACCTGGAGAAAAGTCTCCTCCCTACACATTCCACCACAAAACCCTCACTACAGAGAGATGAACCTGGAGAAAAGTCTCCTCCCTACACATTCCACCACAAAACCCTCACTACAGAGAGATGAACCTGGAGAAAAGTATCCTCCCTACACATTCCACCACAAAACCCTCACTACAGAGAGATGAACCTGGAGAAAAGTCTCCTCCCTACACATTCCACCACAAAACCCTCACTACAGAGAGATGAACCTGGAGAAAAGTCTCCTCCCTACACATTCCACCACAAAACCCTCACCTACAGAGAGATGAACCTGGAGAAAAGTCTCCTCCCTACACATTCCACCACAAAACCCTCACCTACAGAGAGATGAACCTGGAGAAAAGTCTCCTCCCTACACATTCCACCACAAAACCCTCACCTACAGAGAGATGAACCTGGAGAAAAGTCTCCTCCCTACACATTCCACCACAAAACCCTCACCTACAGAGAGATGAACCTGGAGAAAAGTCTCCTCCCTACACATTCCACCACAAAACCCTCACTACAGAGAGATGAACCTGGAGAAAAGTCTCCTCCCTACACATTCCACCACAAAACCCTCACTACAGAGAGATGAACCTGGAGAAAAGTCTCCTCCCTACACATTCCACCACAAAACCCTCACTACAGAGAGATGAACCTGGAGAAAAGTCTCCTCCCTACACATTCCACCACAAAACCCTCACCTACAGAGAGATGAACCTGGAGAAAAGTCTCCTCCCTACACATTCCACCACAAAACCCTCACCTACAGAGAGATGAACCTGGAGAAAAGTCTCCTCCCTACACATTCCACCACAAAACCCTCACCTACAGAGAGATGAACCTGGAGAAAAGTCTCCTCCCTACACATTCCACCACAAAACCCTCACTACAGAGAGATGAACCTGGAGAAAAGTATCCTCCCTACACATTCCACCACAAAACCCTCACTACAGAGAGATGAACCTGGAGAAAAGTCTCCTCCCTACACATTCCACCACAAAACCCTCACTACAGAGAGATGAACCTGGAGAAAAGTCTCCTCCCTACACATTCCACCACAAAACCCTCACTACAGAGAGATGAACCTGGAGAAAAGTATCCTCCCTACACATTCCACCACAAAACCCTCACTACAGAGAGATGAACCTGGAGAAAAGTCTCCTCCCTACACATTCCACCACAAAACCCTCACTACAGAGAGATGAACCTGGAGAAAAGTCTCCTCCCTACACATTCCACCACAAAACCCTCACCTACAGAGAGATGAACCTGGAGAAAAGTCTCCTCCCTACACATTCCACCACAAAACCCTCACCTACAGAGAGATGAACCTGGAGAAAAGTCTCCTCCCTACACATTCCACCACAAAACCCTCACCTACAGAGAGATGAACCTGGAGAAAAGTCTCCTCCCTACACATTCCACCACAAAACCCTCACCTACAGAGAGATGAACCTGGAGAAAAGTCTCCTCCCTACACATTCCACCACAAAACCCTCACTACAGAGAGATGAACCTGGAGAAAAGTCTCCTCCCTACACATTCCACCACAAAACCCTCACTACAGAGAGATGAACCTGGAGAAAAGTCTCCTCCCTACACATTCCACCACAAAACCCTCACTACAGAGAGATGAACCTGGAGAAAAGTCTCCTCCCTTCACATTCCACCACAAAACCCTCACCTACAGAGAGATGAACCTGGAGAAAAGTCTCCTCCCTACACATTCCACCACAAAACCCTCACCTACAGAGAGATGAACCTGGAGAAAAGTCTCCTCCCTACACATTCCACCACAAAACCCTCACCTACAGAGAGATGAACCTGGAGAAAAGTCTCCTCCCTACACATTCCACCACAAAACCCTCACTACAGAGAGATGAACCTGGAGAAAAGTCTCCTCCCTACACATTCCACCACAAAACCCTCACTACAGAGAGATGAACCTGGAGAAAAGTCTCCTCCCTACACATTCCACCACAAAACCCTCACTACAGAGAGATGAACCTGGAGAAAAGTCTCCTCCCTACACATTCCACCACAAAACCCTCACTACAGAGAGATGAACCTGGAGAAAAGTCTCCTCCCTACACATTCCACCACAAAACCCTCACTACAGAGAGATGAACCTGGAGAAAAGTCTCCTCCCTACACATTCCACCACAAAACCCTTACTACAGAGAGATGAACCTGGAGAAAAGTCTCCTCCCTACACATTCCACCACAAAACCCTCACCTACAGAGAGATGAACAGAGAGATGAACCTGGAGAAAAGTCTCCTCAGCCAGCTGGTTCTGGGGCTCTGTTCACAAACACAAACAGACCCCAAGGAGCCCCAGGAAGTAAACACAATTAGACCCAACCAAATTATGATGAAGCAAAAACTATTTGACACATTGGAAAGAATCAACAACAAAAAAACTGAGCGAAAGTAAAGGTTTAGATAAATTATGATTTAAACGGCAAAGAACATACAGTAACGTATACGCTAGGAGTCAGGAAGCAGGGGCAGAACACACAGTAACTTATACGCTAGGAGTCAGGAAGCAGGGGCAGAACACACAGTAACGTATACACTAGGAGTCAGGAAGCAGAACACACAGTAACGTATACGCTAGGAGTCAGGAAGCAGGGGCAGAACACACAGTAACGTATACGCTAGGAGTTAGGAAGCAGGGGCAGAACACACAGTAACTTATACGCTAGGAGTCAGGAAGCAGGGGCAGAACACACAGTAACGTATACACTAGGAGTCAGGAAGCAGGGGCAGAACACACAGTAACGTATACGCTAGGAGTCAGGAAGCAGGGGCAGAACACACAGTAACGTATACGCTAGGAGTTAGGAAGCAGGGGCAGACACACAGTAATGTATACGCTAGGAGTCAGGAAGCAGGGGCAGAACACACAGTAACGTATACACTAGGAGTCAGGAAGCAGGGGCAGAACACACAGTAACGTATACGCTAGGAGTCAGGAAGCAGGGGCAGACACACAGTAATGTATACGCTAGGAGTCAGGAAGCAGGGGCAGAACACACAGTAACTTATACGCTAGGAGTCAGGAAGCAGGGGCAGAACACACAGTAACGTATACGCTAGGAGTCAGGAAGCAGGGGCAGAACACACAGTAACGTATACGCTAGGAGTCAGGAAGCAGGGGCAGAACACACAGTAACGTATACGCTAGGAGTCAGGAAGCAGGGGCAGAACACACAGTAACGTATACGCTAGGAGTCAGGAAGCAGGGGCAGAACACACAGTAACGTATACGCTAGGAGTCAGGAAGCAGGGGCAGAACACACAGTAACGTATACGCTAGGAGTCAGGAAGCAGGGGCAGAACACACAGTAACGTATACGCTAGGAGTCAGGAAGCAGGGGCAGAACACACAGTAACGTATACGCTAGGAGTCAGGAAGCAGGGGCAGAACACACAGTAACGTATACGCTAGGAGTCAGGAAGCAGGGGCAGAACACACAGTAACGTATACGCTAGGAGTCAGGAAGCAGGGGCAGAACATACAGTAACGTATACGCTAGGAGTCAGGAAGCAGGGGCAGAACACACAGTAACGTATACGCTAGGAGTCGGGAAGCAGGGGCAGAACACACAGTAACGTATACGCTAGGAGTCAGGAAGCAGGGGCAGAACACACAGTAACGTATACGCTAGGAGTCGGGAAGCAGGGGCAGAACACACAGTAACGTATACGCTAGGAGTCAGGAAGCAGGGGCAGAACACACAGTAACGTATACGCTAGGAGTCAGGAAGCAGGGGCAGAACACACAGTAACGTATACGCTAGGAGTCAGGAAGCAGGGGCAGAACACACAGTAACGTATACGCTAGGAGTCAGGAAGCAGGGGCAGAACACACAGTAACGTATACGCTAGGAGTCAGGAAGCAGGGGCAGAACACACAGTAACGTATACGCTAGGAGTCAGGAAGCAGGGGCAGAACACACAGTAACGTATACGCTAGGAGTCAGGAAGCAGGGGCAGACACACAGTAATGTATACGCTAGGAGTCAGGAAGCAGGGGCAGACACACAGTAACGTATACGCTAGGAGTCAGGAAGCAGGGGCAGAACACACAGTAACGTATACGCTAGGAGTCAGGAAGCAGGGGCAGAACACACAGTAACGTATACGCTAGGAGTCAGGAAGCAGGGGCAGAACACACAGTAACGTATACGCTAGGAGTCAGGAAGCAGGGGCAGAACACACAGTAACGTATACGCTAGGAGTCAGGAAGCAGGGGCAGAACACACAGTAACGTATACGCTAGGAGTCAGGAAGCAGGGGCAGAACACACAGTAACGTATACGCTAGGAGTCAGGAAGCAGGGGCAGAACACACAGTAACGTATACGCTAGGAGTCAGGAAGCAGGGGCAGAACACACAGTAACGTATACGCTAGGAGTCGGGAAGCAGGGGCAGAACACACAGTAACGTATACGCTAGGAGTCAGGAAGCAGGGGCAGAACACACAGTAACGTATACGCTAGGAGTCAGGAAGCAGGGGCAGAACACACAGTAACGTATACGCTAGGAGTCAGGAAGCAGGGGCAGAACACACAGTAACGTATACGCTAGGAGTCAGGAAGCAGGGGCAGAACACACAGTAACGTATACGCTAGGAGTCAGGAAGCAGGGGCAGAACACACAGTAACGTATACGCTAGGAGTCAGGAAGCAGGGGCAGAACACACAGTAACGTATACACTAGGAGTCAGGAAGCAGGGGCAGAAGGTCAGTTTAATAATGAGAATAAGCAGATAAACAAAACAGGAGAAGTGTACTGAACGTGAACAAAACCATTACTGCCTGATTACTGAGGCTACTGAGGGCTACATAAAGGGGAAGTAATCAAGGTAATGCCAGGTGTGAGTAAAGTGGGTATTTAGTAGACCTGCGACGTCGAGCTCCTGGCGACGTCGAGCACCGAAGAGAGGGAACGAGAGTAGTCACGACACAGACAGGTACTACATAAATTACTACAAGATAAAATAGCTGACTCAATCAAGCCTGATCTTGTAAGAAACAAAGTTTATTTTTTTACACATAATTTAAAAAGTTTGAAAATGTAGAGGAAGTGAGGAGAAGAGAAGGTCTGTATGTATCTAAAGGTGGCTATGTGTCTCTGTCTCTGAGGGGGAGGATCTGTACGTATCTGAAGGTGGCTCTGTCTCTGAGGGGGAGGATCTGTATGTATCTGAAGGTGGCTCTGTATCTCTGTCTCTGAGGAGAAGAGAAGGTCTGTATGTATCTAAAGGTGGCTATGTATCTCTGTCTCTGAGGGGGAGGATCTGTATGTATCTGAAGGTGGTTCTGTATCTCTGTCTCTGAGGAGAAGAGAAGGTCTGTATGTATCTGAAGGGTGGTGGTCCAAACAGAGGATCTGATCCATTGTCCTGGGTGGTGGGCCAAACAGAGGATCTGATCCATTGTCCTGGGTGGTGGTCCAAACAGAGGATCTGATCCATTGTCCTGGGTGGTGGTCCAAACAGAGGATCTGATCCATTGTCCTGGGTGGTGGTCCAAACAGAGGATCTGATCCATTGTCCTGGGTGGTGGGCCAAACAGAGGATCTGATCCATTGTCCTGGGTGGTGGGCCAAACAGAGGATCTGATCCATTGTCCTGGGTGGTGGGCCAAACAGAGGATCTGATCCATTGTCCTGGGTGGTGGGCCAAACAGAGGATCTGATCCATTGTCCTGGGTGGTGGGCCAAACAGAGGATCTGATCCATTGTCCTGGGTGGTGGGCCAAACAGAGGATCTGATCCATTGTCCTGGGCGGTGGTCCAAACAGAGGTTCTGATCCATTGTCCTGGGTGGTGGTCCGAACAGAGGATCTGATCCATTGTCCTGGGTGGTGGGCCAAACAGAGGATCTGATCCATTGTCCTGGGCGGTGGTCCGAACAGAGGATCTGATCCATTGTCCTGGGTGGTGTTCCAAACAGAGGATCTGATCCATTGTCCTGGGTGGAGGTCCGAACAGAGGATCTGATCCATTGTCCTGGGTGGTGGTCCAAACAGAGGATCCGCTTTGGGAAAGTTGTATTCCTGGTCGTAATGTTGGTAAGTTGACTTTGCTCTTATATCCAATAGTTCCTCCCGGCTGTATGTAATAAGACTTAAGATTTCCCGGGGTAACAATGTAAGAAATAATACATAAAAAAACAAACTACTGCAAAGTTTCCTGAGAACGCGAAGCAAGGTGACCATCTCTATATCAATATACAGTAGTAGTGATGTAATATACTACAGTAGTAGTAGTAGTGTGATATACTACAGTAGTAGTAGTAGTAGTGTAATATAGTACATTAGTAGTAGTAGTGTGATATACTACAGTAGTAGTAGTAGTAGTGTAATATAGTACATTAGTAGTAGTAGTGTAATATACTACAGTAGTAGTAGTAGTAGTAGTGTAATATACTACAGTAGAAGAAGTAGTAGTGTGATATACTACAGTAGTAGTAGTAGTAGTGTGATATACTACAGTAGTAGTAGTAGTAGTGTAATATACTACAGTAGTAGTAGTAGTGTAATATACTACAGTAGTAGTAGTAGTAGTGTGATATACTACAGTAGTAGTAGTAGTAGTGTAATATACTACAATAGTATATATCAATATACAGTAGTAGTAGAAGTAGTATTGTAATATACTACAGTAGTAGTAATAGTTGTGTAATATACTACAGAAGTATATGTCAACATGCAGTAGTATTAGTAGAGTAATATACTAAAGTAGTAGCGGTAGTAGTAGTCTAATATACTACAGTAGTATTCTTACAGTAAGATATTACAGTAGTAGTAGTAGTAGTTGTATGATATACTACAGTAGTAGTAGTACTACTACTAAGATATACAATAGTAGTCTATATCAACATCAACTACACCAATTCTACAAACCTCCAGGAGGTTCTCTCTCCAGGAACAGGGTTGTAGTTAAAACCTACAGGAGGGTCTCTCTCCAGGAACAGGGTTGGAGTTAAAACCTACAGTAGGGTAGCTCTCCAGGAACAGGGTTGGAGTGTAAACCTACAGGAGGGTCTCTCTCCAGGAACAGGGTTGGAGTGTAAACCTACAGGAGGGTATCTCTAGGAACAGGGTTGGAGTTAAAACCTCCAGGAGGGTTCCTCTCCAGGAACAGGGTTGGAGTTAAAATCTACAGGCAGCGCGCCAAATTCAAATTAAACTACTAAACATATTGAATGTTCATGAAATCACAAGTGCAATATAGCAAAACACAGTTTAGCTTGTTGTTAATCTACCTGGCGTGTCAGATTTCAATACAGTTTTTCGGTGAAAGCATGACAAGCGTTTATGTAAGAACATCTCAGTAGACAAAATATTACAAACAGCTAGCAGCCAAGTAGATTGGTCACGAATGTCAGAAAAGCAATAAATGAAATTGCTTACCTTTGATGATCTTCGGATGTTTGCACTCACGAGACTCCCAGTTACACAATAAATGTTCCTTTTGTTCCATAAAGATTATTTTATATCCAAAATACCTCCATTTGTTTGGCGCGTTATGTTCAGAAATCCACAGGCTCAAGCAGTCACGACATCGCAGATGAAAATTCCAAATAGTATCCGTAATGTTCACAGAAACATGTGAAACGTTTTTTATAATCAATCCTCAGGTTGTTTTTAAAATATATAATCGATAATATAGAAACCGGGACTGTCACTTTTTCAATAGGAGAGGGAGAGTCTATGGCTGCCTCACTCTGTTGCGCAAGCAACACTCTGTGAACACCCAGCTATCCACTGACGCGATGCTATCTTTCTCACTCATTTTTCAAAATAAAAGCTTGAAACTATGTCTAAAGACTGTTGACACCTTGAGGAAGCCATAGGAAAATGAATCTGGTTGATATCCCTTTAAATGGAGCGAAGGCAGGCTATGGAACATGGAGCTTTCAAAATAGAAGCCACTTCTGGGTTGGATTTTCCTCAGATTTTCGCCTGCAATATCAGATCTGTTATACTCACAGACAATATTTTGACCGTTTTGTAAACTTTAGAGTGTTTTCTATCCTAACCTGACAATTATATGCATATTCTAGTTTCTGGGCCTGAGAAATAGACCGTTTCAAATGGGTACATTTTTTAGCCAAAAACGAAAATCTTGCCGCCTACACTCAAGAAGTTAAACCAGTCAGTCAATAAACTATAAACTGGAGGTATAGACCTGTTAAACCAGTCTCTCTCTCTCTCTCTCTCTCTCTCTCTCTCTCCCTCTCTCTCTCTCTCTCCCTCTATCTCTCTCTCTCTCTCTCTCTGAGCTCTATAGACTGTGAGTGCATCCCAAATGGAACCCTATTCTCTGTATAGTGCCCTACGTTAATCCAAACCCTTTGGGGCCTGGTCAAATGCTGTGCACTATGTAGGGAATAGGGTGCGGTTTGCGATGCAGACTGACTCTCTGTGAGCCCAGTAGAGCCTCTTCATGCTGACTGACTCTCTGTGAGCCCAGTAGAGCCTCTTCTTGCTGACTGACTCTCTGTGAGCCCAGTAGAGCCTCTTCATGCTGACTGACTCTCTGTGAGCCCATTAGAGCCTCTTCATGCTGACTGACTCTCTGTGAGCCCAGTAGAGCCTCTTCTTGCTGACTGACTCTCTGTGAGCCCAGTAGAGCGTCTTCATGCTGACTGACTCTCTGTGAGCCCAGTAGAGCCTCTTCATGCTGACTGACTCTCTGTGAGCCCAGTAGAGCCTCTTCTTGCTGACTGACTCTCTGTGAGCCCAGTAGAGCCTCTTCATGCTGGCTGACTCTCTGTGGGCCCAGTAGAGCCTCTTCCTGCTGACTGACTCTCTGTGAGCCCAGTAGAGCCTATTCACGCTGACTGACTCTCTGTGAGCCCAGTAGAGCCTCTTTGTGCTGACTGACTCTCTGTGAGCCCAGTAGAGCCTCTTCATGCTGACTGACTCTCTGTGAGCCCAGTAGAGCCTCTACATGCTGACTGACTCTCTGTGAGCCCAGTAGAGCCTCTTCGTGCTGACTGACTCTCTGTGAGCCCAGTAGAGCCTCTTCATGCTGGCTGACTCTCTGTGAGCCCAGTAGAGCCTCTTCATGCTGACTGACTCTCTGTGAGCCTCTTCAGCACCGTAGCCCATTAAGATAGGAAGAGAAGAGGAGACCGTCCAGTAAGACATAGCATCTGTTCTACATTTAATTAAAAGTTTGGCTATTAAGTAACGCTTTCCATGTGCTTTATTCATTAATTGCATGTGTAGCTGTTGAAGCGTGGATCTTACATTGAAATGCAGATTAAAGAAGAGAGTTAGTCTGGAGGCAGAAGGAATGATTTCACAGAGTAGCAGTCTGGAGGCAGATGGAATGCTTTCACAGAGTAGCAGTCTGGAGGCAGAAGGAATGATTTCACAGAGTAGCAGTCTGGAGGCAGATGGAATGCTTTCACAGAGTAGCAGTCTGGAGGCAGAAGGAATGCTTTCACAGAGCAGCAGTCTGGAGGCAGAAGGAATGTTTTCACAGAACAGCAGTCTGGAGGCAGAAGGAATGTTTTCACAGATCAGCCATCTGGAGGCAGAAGGAATGCTTTCACAGAGTAGCAGTCTGGAGGCAGAAGGAATGATTTCACAGAGTAGCAGTCTGGAGGCAGAAGGAATGCTTTCACAGAGCAGCAGTCTGGAGGCAGAAGGAATGTTTTCACAGAGCAGCCGTCTGGAGGCAGAAGGAATGTTTTCATAGAGCAGCCGTCTGGAGGCAGAAGGAATGCTTTCACAGAGCAGCACTCTGGAGGCAGAAGGAATGCTTTCACAGAGCAGCAGTCTGGAGGCAGAAGGAATGCTTTCACAGAGCAGCAGTATGGAGGCAGAAGGAATGCTTTCACAGAGCAGCAGTATGGAGGCAGAAGGAATGCTTTCACAGAGCAGCAGTCTGGAGGCAGAAGGAATGTTTTCACAGAGCAGCAGTCTCAGCAGCTGACGATAAAATGAAAGAAAACAATTACCTCTTTTTCTTATTAGCAGCGCAACACATTAATTAAAAATAAATTAAATTAATTCAAATGTATGTTCTCTAAGGCAGAAAAACTGCTCTCATTCGGAGACACACGGTTAGAGTTAAATTAAGTTTAGACTGAATTAAATTGAGTTTAGACTGAATGTGTTATTTGAAATTGACACAGGGGTAGAGTTAGGGCAGGAGTTGTGCTTCATATGGTAGATGATCAAATCAAATCAAATATATTTATATAGCCCTTCGTACATCAGCTGATATCTCAAAGTGCTGTACAGAAACCCAGCCTAAAACCCCAAACAGCAAGCAATGCAGGTGTAGAAGCCAGGTGGCTAGGAAAAACTCCCTAGAAAGGCCAAAACCTAGGAAGAAACCTAGAGAGGAACCAGGCTATGTGGGGTGGCCAGTCCTCTTCTGACTGTGCCGGGTGGAGATTATAACAGAACATGGCCAAGATGTTCAAATGTTCATAAATGACCAGCATGGTCCAATAAAATAAGGCAGAACAGTTGAAACTGGAGCAGCAGCACGGCCAGGTGGACTGGGGACAGCAAGGAGTCATCATGTCAGGTTGGGTTCTTCCGTCGAAGGAGAGGCGGACCAATACGCAGCGTGGTTGAAGTTCATGGTTTTTTAATAAGAAAAACTATACATGAACAAACTACAAAACTATAAATGTGAAAACCCGAAACCAGTCCCGTGTGGTACAAACACTGACACAGGAGACAATCACCCACAAAACCCAACACCAAACAGGCTACCTAAATATGGTTCCCAATCAGAGACAATGACTAACACCTGCCTCTGATTGAGAACCATATCAGGCCAAACACAGAAACAGACAAACTAGACACACAACATAGAATACCCTCAAGAGATATAGAACTAAAACACTTGAGCGTCTCTCTTGATCCTAGGTCCTGGGAGAGTTGTGCAGACTCAGGACAACTGAGCCCTGAAGGAATACACAGATTTAAAGAGGAGTCCGTAATTTGCTTTCTAATAATCATGATCTTTTCCTCAAAGAAGTTCATGAATTTATCACTGCTAAAGTGAAAGCCATCCTCTCTTGCGGAATGCTGCTTTTTAGTTAGCTTTGCGACAGTATCAAAAAGGAATTTCGGATTGTTCTTATTTTCCTCAATTAAGTTAGAAAAAGAGGATGATCGAGCAGCAGTAAGGTCTCTTCGATATTGCACGGTACTGTCTTTCCAAGCTAGTCGGAAGACTTCCAGTTTGGTGTGGCGCCATAACCCGTTCCAATTTTCTGGAAGCTTGCTTCAGAGCTCGGGTATTTTCTGTGTACCAGGGAGCTAGTTTCTTATGAGAAATGTTTTTAGTTTTTAGGGGTGCAACTGCATCTAGGGTATTGTGCAAGGTTAAGTTGAGTTCCTGGTGTGCGATCTCCAATGTTACGGAAGTCTCAAGTTTTTGCTCGCCTGAGGTAGAGTATCTTAGTCTTGGCTAATTTCTTTCGATTTTCCCATGATGTCAAGCAAAGAGGCACTGAGTTTGAAGGTAGGCCTTGAAATACATCCACAGGTACACCTCCAATTGACTCAAATGATGTCAACTAGCCTATCAGAAGCTTCTAAAGCCATGACATAATTTTCTGGAATTTTCCAGAAAAGGCAGTCAACTTAGGGTATGTAAACTTCTGACCCACTGGAATTGTGAAACACTGAATTATAAGTGTAATAATCTGTCCGTGACCAATTGTTGGAAAAATTACTTGTGTCATGCACGAAGTAGATGTCCTAAACAACTTGCCAAAACTATAGTTTGTTAACAAGAAATTTGTGGTTGTGGAAAAACAAATTAATGACTCCAACCTAAGTGTATGTAAACTTCCGACTTCAATTAATATATATATACAGTGGGGAGAACAAGTATTTGATACACTGCCGATTTTGCAGGTTTTCCCACTTACAAAGCATGTAGAGGTCTGTAATTTTTATCATAGGTACATTTTAACTGTGAGAGACGGAATCTAAAACAAAAATTCAGAAAATCACATTTTTTGATTTTTAAGTACCTTAATTTGCATTTTATTGCATGACATAAGTATTTGATACATCAGAAAAGCAGAACTTAATATTTGGTACAGAAACCTTTGTTTGCAATTACAGAGATCATACGTTTCCTGTAGTTCTTGACCAGGTTTGCACACACTGCAGCAGGGATTTTGGCCCTCTCCTCCATACAGACCTTCCCCAGATCCTTCAGAATTCGGGGCTGTCGCTGTAATACGGACTTTCAGCTCCCTCCAAAGATTTTCTATTGGGTTCAGGTCTGGAGACTGGCTAGGCCACTCCAGGACCTTGAGATGCTTCTTACGGAGCCACTCCTTAGTTGCCCTGGATTTGTGTTTCCATGACCCATCTTCAATGCTCTTACTGAGGGAAGGAGGTTGTTAGCCAAGATCTTGCGAAACATGGCACCATCCATCCTCCCCTCAATAAGGTGCAGTTGTCCTGTCCCCAAAGCATCCCCAAAGAATGATGTTTCCATCTCCATGCTTCACGGTTGGGATGGTGTTCTTGGGGTTGTACTCATCCTTCTTCCTCCAAACACGGCGAGTGGAGTTCAGACCAAAAAGCTCTATTTTTGTCTCATCAGACCACATGACCTTCTCCCATTCCTCCTCTGGATCATCCAGATGGTCATTGTCAAACTTCAGACGGGCCTGGACATGCGCTGGCTTGAGCAGGGGGACCTTGCGTGCGCTGCAAGATTTGAATCCATGACGGCGTAGTGTGTTACTAATGGTTTTCTTTGAGACTGTGGTCCCAGCTCTCTTCAGGTCATTGACCAGGTCCTGCTGTGTAGGTCTGGGCTGATCCCTCACCTTCCTCATGATCATTGATGCCCCACGAGGTGAGATCTTGCATGGAGCCCCAGTCCGAGGGTGATTGACCGTCATCTTGAACTTCTTCCATTTTCTAATAATTGCGCCAACAGTTGTTGCCTTCTCACCAAGCTGCTTGCCTATTGTCCTGTAGCCCATCCCAGCCCTGTGCAGGTCTACAATTATATCCCTGATGTCCTTACACAGCTCTCTGGTCTTGGCCATTGTGGAGAGGTTGGAGTCTGTTTGATTGAGTGTGTGGACAGGTGTCTTTTATACAGGTAACGAGTTCAAACAGGTGCAGTTAATACAGGTAATGAGTGGAGAACAGGAGGGCTTCTTAAAGAAAAACTAACAGGTGCAGTTAATAGGTAATGAGTGGAGAAATGTAAATATATGTAAATATCTTTGACATTCAGTATATCTGGTTTGAGATGTTGATGTTGATGATGCTGAAAACGTTTTACCATCCCACTTCTCTTTTTTTCAACAGAAACATTTCATATTATCATATTTTTGGGCCTTCAACTCTGCTGCTGGATGAACACAGACGTGTTGCCTTTTCATCAGGACAGTAAATATACTGTTCAAATCAGCGTCTCAATGGGAATATCCAACTGCACTACACAACTGTTCAAATCCATTAGAAAATGCTCCTTTGCCTCTACACTGGCAATTTGATGTCTGTTTGTGTTGAAGCTTACTCTGTGTGTGTGTGTGTGTGTGTGTGCGTGCGTGCGTGCGTGCGTGCGTGCGTGCGTGCGTGCGTGCGTGCGTGCGTGCGTGCGTGCGTGCGTGCGTGCGTGCGTGCGTGCGTGCGTGCGTGCGTGCGTGCGTGCGTGCGTGCGTGCGTGCGTGCGTGCGTGTGTGTGTGCGTGTGTGTGTGTGTGTGTGTGTGTGTGTGTGTGTGTGTGTGTGTGTGTGTGTGTGTATACAAATTAAGGTCACACACACACACCCTGGAGACCCCTTCCATCTTATTGGACAATTAGGACGTTGGAATGTTCCGGTAGGTTCTTAAATCCCTAACAATGGCCGCTCTCCTTATCAATGTCAGCTAATACACTGGCCAATTAACACACGGTGTTATTAACATAGATAAAGCCTGGCTCAGTCTTACACCTAAAATACCTATTGTATTTCAATTCATTTCAATTGGCTTTATATTTCTCTTCCTTTCCCTTGTTCTCTCACCCTCTGTTTCTCTTTCTTCTAATGTCAGGTAGTACATTAATCACCTGTAAAGATAGACCTCCCTATACAGGCCCTATCAGAGAACCCTTTCACTTCACTATACACCAGGGAAACTAGAGAGATTAACCTTCACTATGGACCAGGGAACCAAGGGAATGAGGGGGGAGGGATAGAGAGGAGAGAAAGGGAGAAAGGATGAGAGAGAGAAGAGAAAGGGAGATGAGAGAGAAGGGAAAGGGAGAGGAGAGAGAAGGGAGAGAAGGGAAAGGGAGAGGAGAGAGAAGGGAAAGGGAGAGGAGAGAGAGAAGGGAAAGGGAGAGAAGGGAAAGGGAGAGAAGGGAATGGGAGAGGAGAGAGAAGGGAGAGACGAGAGAGAGAAGAGAGAGAAGGGAAAGGGAGAGGAGAGAGAAGGGAAAGGGAGAGATGAGAGAGAAGGGAAGGGAGAGGAGAGAGAGAAGGGAAAGGGAGAGGAGAGAGAAGGGAGAGTTGAGAGAGAAGGGAGAGATGAGAGAGAATGGAAAAGGGAGAGGAGAGAGAAGGGAGAGGGATAGATGAGAGAGAAGGGAAAGGGAGAGGAGAAAGAAGGGAGAGATGAGAGATGAGAGAGAAGGGAAAGGGAGAGGAGAGAGAGAAGGGAAAGGGAGAGGAGAGATAAGGAAGAGTTGAGAGAGAAGGGAAAGGGAGAGGAGAGAGAAGGGAAAGGGAGAGGAGAGAGAAGGGAAAAGGAGAGATGAGAGAGAAGGGAAAGGGAGAGATGAAGGAGAGGGGAAAGGGGGAGATGAGAGAGAGAAGGGAGAGAAGGGAAAGGGAGAGGAGAGAGAAGAGAGAGAAGGGAAAGGGAGAGGAGAGAGAAGGGAGAGATGAGAGAGAGAAGAGAGAGAAGTGAAAGGGAGAGATGAGAGAGAGAAGAGAGAGAAGGGAAGGGGAGAGATGAGAGAGAGAAGAGAGAGAAGGGAAAGGGAGAGGAGAGAGAGAGAAGAGAGAGAAGGGAAAGGGAGAGGAGAGAGAGAAGGGAGAGAAGGGAAATGGAGAGACGAGAGTGAGAAGGGAAATGGAGAGGTAGAGAGAAGGGAGAGAAGGGAAATGGAGAGATGAGAGAGAAGGGAAAGGGTGAGGAGAGAGAAGGGAGAGAAGGGAAATGGAGAGATGAGAGAGAGAAGGGAGAGAAGGGAAGGGGAGAGGAGAGCGAGAGAAGAGAGAGAAGGGAAAGGGAGAGATGAGAGAGAGAGAAGAGAGAGAAGGGAAAGGGAGAGATGAGAGAGAGAAGAGAGAGAAGGGAAAGGGAGAGGAGAGCGAGAGAAGAGAGAGAAGGGAAAGGGAGAGATGAGAGAGAAAGGAAGGGAGAGATGAGAGAGAAGAGAAAGGGAGAGATGAGAGAGAAGGGAAAGGGGGAGGAGAGAGAAGGGAGAGAAGGGAAAGGGAGAGAGGAGAGAGAAGGGAAAGGGAGAGAGGAGAGAGAAGGGAAAGGGAGAGAGTAGAGAGAAGGGAAAGGGGTAGATGAGAAAGATGAGAAAGGGAGAGAGGAGAGAGAAGGGAAAGGGAGAGATGAGAGAGAAAGGAAGGGAGAGATGAGAGAGAAGAGAAAGGGAGAGATGAGAGAGAAGGGAAAGGGAGAGGAGAGAGAAGGGAGAGAAGGGAAAGGGAGAGAGGAGAGAGAAGGGAAAGGGAGAGATGAGAGAGAAGGGGAAGGGAGAGGATAGAGAAGGGAGAGAAGGGAAGGAGAGATGAGAGAGAAGGGAAAGGGAGAGATGAGAGAGAAGGGAAAGGGAGGGATGAGAGAGAAGGGAAAGGGAGAGAAGGGAAAGGGAGAGGAGAGAGAAGGGAGAGAAGGGAATGGGAGAGGAGAGAGAAGGGAGAGACGAGAGAGAGAAGAGAGAGAAGGGAAAGGGAGAGGAGAGAGAAGGGAAAGGGAGAGATGAGAGAGAAGGGAAGGGAGAGGAGAGAGAGAAGGGAAAGGGAGAGGAGAGAGAAGGGAGAGAAGGGAAAGGGAGAGGAGAGAGAAGGGAGAGTTGATAGAGAAGGGAGAGATGAGAGAGAATGGAAAAGGGAGAGGAGAGAGAAGGGAGAGGGATAGATGAGAGAGAAGGGAAAGGGAGAGGAGAAAGAAGGGAGAGATGAGAGAGAAGGGAAAGGGAGTGATGAGAGAGAAGGGAAAGGGAGAGGAGAGAGAGAAGGGAAAGGGAGAGGAGAGATAAGGAATAGTTGAGAGAGAAGGGAAAGGGAGAGGAGAGAGAAGGGAAAGGGAGAGGAGAGAGAAGGGAAAAGGAGAGATGAGAGAGAAGGGAAAGGGAGAGATGAAGGAGAGGGGAAAGGGGGAGATGAGAGAGACAAGGGAGAGAAGGGAAAGGGAGAGGAGAGAGAAGAGAGAGAAGGGAAAGGGAGAGGAGAGAGAAGGGAGAGATGAGAGAGAGAAGAGAGAGAAGGGAAGGGGAGAGATGAGAGAGAGAAGAGAGAGAAGGGAAAGGGAGAGGAGAGAGAGAGAAGAGAGAGAAGGGAAAGGGAGAGGAGAGAGAGAAGGGAGAGAAGGGAAATGGAGAGACGAGAGTGAGAAGGGAAATGGAGAGGTAGAGAGAAGGGAGAGAAGGGAAATGGAGAGATGAGAGAGAGAAGGGAAAGGGTGAGGAGAGAGAAGGGAGAGAAGGGAAATGGAGAGATGAGAGAGAGAAGGGAGAGAAGGGAAGGGGAGAGATGAGAGAGAGAAGAGAGAGATTGGAAAGGGAGAGGGGAGAGAGAGAAGAGAGAGAAGGGAAAGGGAGAGGAGAGAGAAAGGAGAGAAGGGAAAGGGAGAGGAGAGCGAGAGAAGAGAGAGAAGGGAAAGGGAGAGATGAGAGAGAGAGAAGAGAGAGAAGGGAAAGGGAGAGATGAGAGAGAGAAGAGAGAGAAGGGAAAGGGAGAGGAGAGAGAAGGGAGAGAAGGGAGAGGAGAGAGAGAGAGAAGAGAGAGAAGGGAAAGGGAGAGGAGAGAGAAGGGAGAGAAGGGAGAGGAGAGAGAGAGAGAAGAGAGAGAAGGGAAATGGAGAGATGAGAGAGAGAAGAGAAAGGGAGAGGAGAGAGAAGGGAGAGAAGGGAAATGGAGAGATGAGAGAGAGAAGGGAAAGGGAGAGGTGAGAGAGAAGGGAGAGAGAAGGGAAATGGAGAGATGAGAGAGAAGGGAGAGAAGGGAAAGGGAGAGATGAGAGAGAGAAGGGAAAGGGAGAGATGAGAGAGAAGGGAAAGGGAGAGAGGAGAGAGAAGGGAAAGGGAGAGAGGAGAGAGAAGGGAAAGGGAGAGAGGAGAGAGAAGGGAAAGGGGTAGATGAGAAAGATGAGAAAGGGAGAGAGGAGAGAGAAGGGAAAGGGAGAGAAGGGAAAGGGAGAGATGATAGAGTAGGGAAGGGAGAGATGAGAGAGAAGAGAAATGGAGAGATGAGAGAGAAGGGAAAGGGAGAGGAGAGAGAAGGGAGAGAAGGGAAAGGGAGAGAGGAGAGAGAAGAGAAAGGGAGAGATGAGAGAGAAGGGAAAGGGAGAGAAGGGAAAGGGAGAGGAGAGAGAAGGGAAAGGGAGAGGAGAGAGAAGGGAGAGAAGGGAATGGGAGAGGAGAGAGAAGGGAGAGAAGAGAGAGAGAAGAGAGAGAAGGGAAAGGGAGAGGAGAGAAGGGAAAGGGAGATATGAGAAAGAAGGGAAGGGAAGGGAGAGGAGAGAGAAGGGAAAGGGAGAGGAGAGAGAAGGGAGAGAAGGGAAAGGGAGAGGAGAGAGAAGGGAGAGTTGAGAGAGAAGGGAGAGATGAGAGAGAATGGAAAGGGAGAGGAGGGAGAAGGGAGAGATGAGAGAGAAGGGAAAGGGAGAGGAGAGAGAAGGGAAAGGGAGAGATGAGAGAGAAGGGAAGGGAGAGATGAGAGAGAAGGGAAAGGGAGAGGAGAGAAAATGGAGAGAAGGGAAATGGAGAGATGAGAGAAAGAAGGGAAAGGGAGAGGAGAGAGAGAAGAGAGAGAAGGGAGTCTTTCGCTCTCTACAACTTCTATAACATGATCCAGCCTGCTATAATGAAACGTATCTCCTCTTTAACCCACAGCACTATAATGATAGATAAAGCCTGCTCCTCTCTCCCCTCCTCTCATCAAAGGTCCTCTCTCCTCTCCTCCTCTCATCACGGGCCCTCTCATCAGACGTCCTCTCTCCCCTCCTTCTCTCATCACAGGTCCTCTCTCCTCTCCTCCTCTCATCATGGGTCATCTCTCCCCTCCTCCTCTCATCACAGGTCCTCTCTCCCCTTCTCTCATCACAGGTCCTCTCTCCCCTCTTTCTCTCATCACAGGTCCTCTCTCCCCTCCTCTCATCAAAGGTCCTCTCTCCTCTCCTCCTCTCATCACGGGACCTCTCATCAGAGGTCCTCTCTCCCCTCCTTCTCTCATCAAAGGTCCTCTCTCCTCTCCTCCTCTCATCATGGGTCCTCTCTCCCCTCCTCCTCTCATCACAGGTCCTCTCTCCCCTCCTCTCATCACAGGTCCTCTCTCCTCTCCTCCTCTGATCACGGGTCCTCTCTCCCCTCCTCCTCTCATCACAGGTCCTCTCTCCACTCCTCCTCTCATCACGGGTCCTCTCTCCCCTCCTCTCATCACAGGTCCTCTCCTCCTCTCATCATAGTTCCTCTCTCCCCTCCTCTCATCACAGGTCCTCTCTCTCCCCTCCTCCTCTCATCACAGGTCATGTCTCCCCTCCTCCTCTCATCACAGGTCCTCTCTCTCCCCTCCTCCTCTCATCACAGGTCATCTCTCCCCTCCTCCTCTCATCACAGGTCCTCTCTCCTCCTCCTCTCAACACGGGTCCTCTGTCCCCTACTCCTCTCAACACGGGTCCTCTCTCCCCTCATCACAGGTCCTCTCTCCCCTCCTCCACTCATCACAGATCATCTCTCCCCTCCTCCTCTCATCACGGGTCCTCTCTCCTCTCCTCCTCTCATCACGGGCCCTCTCTTCCCTCCTCCTCTCATCACGGGTCATCTCCCAGACCATGTGGATAGAGCTAAACGGGAAGACATCAAAGCTCTAGATCTATTTTTATCATCAGAACGATGTCAGTAATGTCCACAATCAGTCATTTGAAACCACTGGAACAAATAGACGAAATACCGCTGCAGAGGGAGAGAGGGAGAGAGAGAGAGAGAGAGAGAGAGAGAGAGAGAGAGACAGGCAGAGAGAGAGAGAGAGAGAGAGAGGAAGAGAGAGAGAGAGAGAGAGAGGGAGAGAGAGAGAGGCAGAGAGAGAGAGAGAGAGGGAGAGAGAGAGAGAGAGAGAGGGGAGAGAGAGAGAGAGGGAGAGAGAGAGAGAGAGAGAGAGAGGGAGAGAGAGAGAGGCAGAGAGAGAGAGAGAGAGGGAGAGAGAGAGAGGCAGAGGCAGAGAGAGAGGCAGAGGAAATTGGTGAGTGGAGAGGGGGACATGGGGAGACGGAGAGAAGGGGAGAGAGAGAGCGGTAGCGAGTTGGTGATGGGGAGATGGAGAGAGGGAATATACAGTAGGAGCAGCAAGACCAATCATTACTGTAGGTATAGGATATAACAGAGGAATGACAGTACTGACTGTCTGTCTGACTGTCTCTGTCTAACTGTCTCTGTCTGACTGTGTCTTTCTCTCTAAACATTACTGTAGGTATAGGATATAACAGAGGAATGACAGTACTGACTGTCTGTCTGACTGTCTCTGTCTAACTGTCTTTGTCTGACTGTGTCTTTCTCTCTAAACATTACTGTAGGTATAGGATATAACAGAGGAATGACATTACTGACTGTCTGTCTGACTGTCTCTGTCTGACTGTCTGTCTGATTATGTCTTTCTTTCTCTCTAAACATTTTACATGTTAGTCATTTAGCAGACTCTCTGATCCAGAGCCACTACGGTAGTGAGTCATTTAACAGACTCTCTGATCCAGACCCACTACAGTAGTGAGTCATTTAGCAGACTCTCTTATCCAGAGCCACTACAGTAGTGAGTCATTTAGCAGACTCTCTGATCCAGAGCCACTACAGTAGTGAGTCATTTAACAGACTCTCTGATCCAGAGCCACTACAGTAGTGAGTGCATCACATTTTCGTACGGGTGCCTTGTGGGAATCGATTCCATCACCCTGGCATTGAAAGTGCCATGCTCTACCAACTAGGACACAGGACCAAGTGCACAGGGTTTCATTTCGATCTGTTTCTACGTTTTGAACTGTTGTATTGTAATAGCCTCTTAACCTCTAGCGTCGAGCAATCCCGTATCCGGGAGCGTAAACATAGCCTCAAGCTCATTACCATAACGCAACGTTAACTATTCATGAAAATCGCCAATGAAATGAAATAAATATATTCAAACACAAGCTTAGCCTTTTGTTAACAACACTGTCATCTCAGATTTTCTAAATATTTATTAACCAAAGCTACACAAGATTGATAGCCTAGCATAGCATTAAGCCTAGCATTCAGCAGGCAACGTTTTCACAAAAACAAGAAAAGCATTCAAATAATATCATTTACCTTTGAAGAACTTCGGATGTTTTCAATGAGGAGACTCTCAGTTAGGTAGCAAATGTTCATTTTTTACAAAAATATTATTTGTGTAAGAGAAATAGCTCCGTTTTGTTCATCACGTTTGGCTAAGAAAGAAAAAAACGAAAATGCAGTCACTTACAACGCCAAACTTTTTTCCAAATTAGCTCCATAATATCGACAGAAACATGCAAACGTTGTTTAGAATCAATCCTCAAGGTGCTTTTCACAATTCTATTCGATTAAAAATCATTCCTGGCAGTCGGTTTGTCATAAGAGCCAATCGGAAAAATACTGCAGCTGGAGATTACGCAATAATTGCGACGGAGGACACCAAGCGACCACCTGGTAAATGTAGTCTCTTAGGGTCAATCTTCCAATGATATGCCTACAAATACGTCACAATGCTGCAGACATCATGGGGAAAACGTGGAAAAGGTAAGCTGACTGCTAGCTCCTCCACAGCCATATAAGGAGTCATTGCCATGAGGCGGTTTCAAAAAATGCGGCACTTCCTGATTGTATTTTTATCTGGGTTTTTTCTGTAACATCAGTTCTGTGGCACTCACAGACAATATCTTTGCAGTTTTGGAAACGTCAGAGTGTTTTCTTTCCAAAGCTGTCAATTATATGCATAGTCAAGCATCTTTTCGTGACAAAATATCTTGTTTAAAACGGGAACGTTTTTCATCCAAAAATTAAAAGAGCGCCCCCTATATCGAAGAAGTTAATAATGTACATCAGAGGTCATATAACATACATTTTGAAAGTCTCAACCTGATCCACTACAGCCCCTTTGATGAGAATGGGCGTGCTCGCTCCTCCTTTTCCTGTAGTCCACAATCATCTCCTTTGTCTTGATCACGTTGAGGGAGAGGTTGTTGTCCAGGCACCTGACCTCCTTCCTATAGGCTGTCGCGTCGTTGTCGGTGATCAGCATATTTAATGATGGTTTTGGAGTCGTGCCTGGACATGCAGTCATGAGTGAAAATGGAGTACAGGAGGGGACTAAGTACACACCCCTGAGGGGCCCCTGTGTTAAGGGTCAGCGTTGTGGAGGTGATGTTGCCTACCCTCACCACCTAGAGGTGGCCTGTCAGGAAGTCCAGGATCCAGTTGCAGAGAGAGCTGTTCAGTCCCAGGGTCCTTAGCTTAGTGACGAGCTTTGAGGGTACTATGGTGTTGAACGCTGAGCTGTAGTCAATGAATAGCATTCTCACGTAAGTGTTCCTTTTGTCCAGATGGGAAAGAGCAGTGTGGAGTGCAATAGAGATTGTGTCATCTGTGGATCTGTTAGGGTGGTATGCAAATTGGAGTGGGTCGGGACGATTCGGGACGGAGTCAGGACGGGAGTCGGGGGGAATTGGGGGGTTCAGGGGAAGTAGGCAGGAGTCGGGAGGAATTGGGAGGAGTCAGGGGGAGTCAGCGGGAGTCGGGGGAGTCAGTAGGAGTCAAGGGGAGTCAGGGGGAGTCGGAGGAGTCAGGGGGGTTCAGGAGAAGTCGGCAGGAGTCAGGATGAGTCAGGAGGAATCAGGAGGAGTCAGGGGGGAGTCAGGATGAGTCAGGGGGGAGTCAGGTCGAGTCAACGGGAGTCAGGAGGAGTCAGGGGGATTCAGGGGGGAGTCAGGAGGAATCAGGAGGAGTCAGAATGAGTCAGAGAGTCAGGTAGGGTCAGGGGGAGTCAGGTGGAGTCAGGAGGAGTCAGGGGGAGTCAGGGAGGAGTCAGGGAGGAGTCAGGAGGAGTCAGGAGGAGTCAGGAGGTGTCAGGTGGAGTCAGGAGGAGTCAGGAGGAGTCAGGAGGAGTCAGGGGGGAGTCAGGAGGAGTCAGGAGGAGTCAGGAGGAGTCAGGGGGAGTCAGGGGGAGTCAGAAGGAGTCAGGGGGGAGTCGGGGGGGAGTCGGGGGGGGGGGAGTCGGGGGGTTTAGCAGAGGTCATGTTATGGCTATTGCTTCTCTGGAGGGGACCGTGTTGCTGTGTGTTTGTTGTTGGGTTTGTGTGTGTGCACGGAGAGACAGAGAGAGAGAGAGATTATTTATTTTCCCTTTTGTACTTCAACGATTTGCACGTCATTACAACACTGTATATAGACATAATATGACATTTGTAATGTCTTTATTCTTTTGGAGTGTAAATTTTACTGTTCATTTTTGTTGTTTATTTCACTTTTGTTGATTATCTTCTTCACTTGCTTTGGCAACGTTAACATATGTTTCCCATATCAATAAAGCCCCTTGAATTGAATTGATTTGAGAGAGCGAGAGAGGGAGAGCGAGGGAGAGGAGGAGGAGAGAAAAAGAGGGTGTGTTGCTTGTACCAGAGAAAACCTTTGCAACAAAGGGAGGGGAGCAGGAGGGAGTCTGTTTATGTGTGTGCACATGGAAGAGAACGTTTTTACAAAAACTATAATTTTTACAGGACATATATAGAATACTACCCTTCACATCATAACCTTCAACTGAAAAATCCTAACCCTTTATTTCTATTGTATCTTCATTTAACTAGGCAAGTCAGATAAGAACAAATTCTTATTTTCAATGACGGCCTGGGAACAGTGAGTTAACTGCCTGTTCAGGGGCAGAACGATTTGTACCTTGTCAGCTCGGGATTATGGACTTGCAACCTTCCGGTTACTAGTCCAACGCTCTAACCACTAGGCTATCCTGCCGCCCCAACCTACATCCTGATTCTGGACAAAATCACCTGGAATGATTCCTACTACCAACGATTGTTATTTCCAAGCTATCCAGCAAATGCTCTGGCAGACAATAAAGGGAAACCCTATTCAACCTGAGTGAGTTTAGTCTAAAAGCCAAGAGGAAAAAATACATTACTATGATATATTTTACTTAATAAGGAGTGAATGCTAAGTTCAGGCTACCACGCGTGCTAGAACAGAACAGATCTGACTGCAACTTCAATTAGCCTACAATGATATGCCTACAAATACGTCACAATGCTGCAGACATCATGGGGAAAACGTGGAAAAGGTAAGCTGACTGCTAGCTCCTCCACAGCCATATAAGGAGTCATTGCCATGAGGCGGTTTCAAAAAATGCGGCACTTCCTGATTGTATTTTTATCTGGGTTTTTTCTGTAACATCAGTTCTGTGGCACTCACAGACAATATCTTTGCAGTTTTGGAAACGTCAGAGTGTTTTCTTTCCAAAGCTGTCAATTATATGCATAGTCAAGCATCTTTTCGTGACAAAATATCTTGTTTAAAACGGGAACGTTTTTCATCCAAAAATTAAAAGAGCGCCCCCTATATCGAAGAAGTTAATAATGTACATCAGAGGTCATATAACATACATTTTGAAAGTCTCAACCTGATCCACTACAGCCCCTTTGATGAGAATGGGCGTGCTCGCTCCTCCTTTTCCTGTAGTCCACAATCATCTCCTTTGTCTTGATCACGTTGAGGGAGAGGTTGTTGTCCAGGCACCTGACCTCCTTCCTATAGGCTGTCGCGTCGTTGTCGGTGATCAGCATATTTAATGATGGTTTTGGAGTCGTGCCTGGACATGCAGTCATGAGTGAAAATGGAGTACAGGAGGGGACTAAGTACACACCCCTGAGGGGCCCCTGTGTTAAGGGTCAGCGTTGTGGAGGTGATGTTGCCTACCCTCACCACCTAGAGGTGGCCTGTCAGGAAGTCCAGGATCCAGTTGCAGAGAGAGCTGTTCAGTCCCAGGGTCCTTAGCTTAGTGACGAGCTTTGAGGGTACTATGGTGTTGAACGCTGAGCTGTAGTCAATGAATAGCATTCTCACGTAAGTGTTCCTTTTGTCCAGATGGGAAAGAGCACTGTGGAGTGCAATAGAGATTGTGTCATCTGTGGATCTGTTAGGGTGGTATGCAAATTGGAGTGGGTCGGGACGATTCGGGACGGAGTCAGGACGGGAGTCGGGGGGAATTGGGGGGTTCAGGGGAAGTAGGCAGGAGTCGGGAGGAATTGGGAGGAGTCAGGGGGAGTCAGCGGGAGTCGGGGGAGTCAGTAGGAGTCAAGGGGAGTCAGGGGGAGTCGGAGGAGTCAGGGGGGTTCAGGAGAAGTCGGCAGGAGTCAGGATGAGTCAGGAGGAATCAGGAGGAGTCAGGGGGGAGTCAGGATGAGTCAGGGGGGAGTCAGGTCGAGTCAACGGGAGTCAGGAGGAGTCAGGGGGATTCAGGGGGGAGTCAGGAGGAATCAGGAGGAGTCAGAATGAGTCAGAGAGTCAGGTAGGGTCAGGGGGAGTCAGGTGGAGTCAGGAGGAGTCAGGGGGAGTCAGGGAGGAGTCAGGGAGGAGTCAGGAGGAGTCAGGAGGAGTCAGGAGGTGTCAGGTGGAGTCAGGAGGAGTCAGGAGGAGTCAGGAGGAGTCAGGGGGGAGTCAGGAGGAGTCAGGAGGAGTCAGGAGGAGTCAGGGGGAGTCAGGGGGAGTCAGAAGGAGTCAGGGGGGAGTCGGGGGGGAGTCGGGGGGGGGAGTCGGGGGGTTTAGCAGAGGTCATGTTATGGCTATTGCTTCTCTGGAGGGGACCGTGTTGCTGTGTGTTTGTTGTTGGGTTTGTGTGTGTGCACGGAGAGACAGAGAGAGAGAGAGATTATTTATTTTCCCTTTTGTACTTCAACGATTTGCACGTCATTACAACACTGTATATAGACATAATATGACATTTGTAATGTCTTTATTCTTTTGGAGTGTAAATTTTACTGTTCATTTTTGTTGTTTATTTCACTTTTGTTGATTATCTTCTTCACTTGCTTTGGCAACGTTAACATATGTTTCCCATATCAATAAAGCCCCTTGAATTGAATTGATTTGAGAGAGCGAGAGAGGGAGAGCGAGGGAGAGGAGGAGGAGAGAAAAAGAGGGTGTGTTGCTTGTACCAGAGAAAACCTTTGCAACAAAGGGAGGGGAGCAGGAGGGAGTCTGTTTATGTGTGTGCACATGGAAGAGAACGTTTTTACAAAAACTATAATTTTTACAGGACATATATAGAATACTACCCTTCACATCATAACCTTCAACTGAAAAATCCTAACCCTTTATTTCTATTGTATCTTCATTTAACTAGGCAAGTCAGATAAGAACAAATTCTTATTTTCAATGACGGCCTGGGAACAGTGAGTTAACTGCCTGTTCAGGGGCAGAACGATTTGTACCTTGTCAGCTCGGGATTATGGACTTGCAACCTTCCGGTTACTAGTCCAACGCTCTAACCACTAGGCTATCCTGCCGCCCCAACCTACATCCTGATTCTGGACAAAATCACCTGGAATGATTCCTACTACCAACGATTGTTATTTCCAAGCTATCCAGCAAATGCTCTGGCAGACAATAAAGGGAAACCCTATTCAACCTGAGTGAGTTTAGTCTAAAAGCCAAGAGGAAAAAATACATTACTATGATATATTTTACTTAATAAGGAGTGAATGCTAAGTTCAGGCTACCACGCGTGCTAGAACAGAACAGATCTGACTGCAACTTCAATTAGCCTACAATGATATGCCTACAAATACGTCACAATGCTGCAGACATCATGGGGAAAACGTGGAAAAGGTAAGCTGACTGCTAGCTCCTCCACAGCCATATAAGGAGTCATTGCCATGAGGCGGTTTCAAAAAATGCGGCACTTCCTGATTGTATTTTTATCTGGGTTTTTTCTGTAACATCAGTTCTGTGGCACTCACAGACAATATCTTTGCAGTTTTGGAAACGTCAGAGTGTTTTCTTTCCAAAGCTGTCAATTATATGCATAGTCGAGCATCTTTTCGTGACAAAATATCTTGTTTAAAACGGGAACGTTTTTCATCCAAAAATTAAAAGAGCGCCCCCTATATCGAAGAAGTTAATAATGTACATCAGAGGTCATATAACATACATTTTGAAAGTCTCAACCTGATCCACTACAGCCCCTTTGATGAGAATGGGCGTGCTCGCTCCTCCTTTTCCTGTAGTCCACAATCATCTCCTTTGTCTTGATCACGTTGAGGGAGAGGTTGTTGTCCAGGCACCTGACCTCCTTCCTATAGGCTGTCGCGTCGTTGTCGGTGATCAGCATATTTAATGATGGTTTTGGAGTCGTGCCTGGACATGCAGTCATGAGTGAAAATGGAGTACAGGAGGGGACTAAGTACACACCCCTGAGGGGCCCCTGTGTTAAGGGTCAGCGTTGTGGAGGTGATGTTGCCTACCCTCACCACCTAGAGGTGGCCTGTCAGGAAGTCCAGGATCCAGTTGCAGAGAGAGCTGTTCAGTCCCAGGGTCCTTAGCTTAGTGACGAGCTTTGAGGGTACTATGGTGTTGAACGCTGAGCTGTAGTCAATGAATAGCATTCTCACGTAAGTGTTCCTTTTGTCCAGATGGGAAAGAGCAGTGTGGAGTGCAATAGAGATTGTGTCATCTGTGGATCTGTTAGGGTGGTATGCAAATTGGAGTGGGTCGGGACGATTCGGGACGGAGTCAGGACGGGAGTCGGGGGGAATTGGGGGGTTCAGGGGAAGTAGGCAGGAGTCGGGAGGAATTGGGAGGAGTCAGGGGGAGTCAGCGGGAGTCGGGGGAGTCAGTAGGAGTCAAGGGGAGTCAGGGGGAGTCGGAGGAGTCAGGGGGGTTCAGGAGAAGTCGGCAGGAGTCAGGATGAGTCAGGAGGAATCAGGAGGAGTCAGGGGGGAGTCAGGATGAGTCAGGGGGGAGTCAGGTCGAGTCAACGGGAGTCAGGAGGAGTCAGGGGGATTCAGGGGGGAGTCAGGAGGAATCAGGAGGAGTCAGAATGAGTCAGAGAGTCAGGTAGGGTCAGGGGGAGTCAGGTGGAGTCAGGAGGAGTCAGGGGGAGTCAGGGAGGAGTCAGGGAGGAGTCAGGAGGAGTCAGGAGGAGTCAGGAGGTGTCAGGTGGAGTCAGGAGGAGTCAGGAGGAGTCAGGAGGAGTCAGGGGGGAGTCAGGAGGAGTCAGGAGGAGTCAGGAGGAGTCAGGGGGAGTCAGGGGGAGTCAGAAGGAGTCAGGGGGGAGTCGGGGGGGAGTCGGGGGGGGGGAGTCGGGGGGTTTAGCAGAGGTCATGTTATGGCTATTGCTTCTCTGGAGGGGACCGTGTTGCTGTGTGTTTGTTGTTGGGTTTGTGTGTGTGCACGGAGAGACAGAGAGAGAGAGAGATTATTTATTTTCCCTTTTGTACTTCAACGATTTGCACGTCATTACAACACTGTATATAGACATAATATGACATTTGTAATGTCTTTATTCTTTTGGAGTGTAAATTTTACTGTTCATTTTTGTTGTTTATTTCACTTTTGTTGATTATCTTCTTCACTTGCTTTGGCAACGTTAACATATGTTTCCCATATCAATAAAGCCCCTTGAATTGAATTGATTTGAGAGAGCGAGAGAGGGAGAGCGAGGGAGAGGAGGAGGAGAGAAAAAGAGGGTGTGTTGCTTGTACCAGAGAAAACCTTTGCAACAAAGGGAGGGGAGCAGGAGGGAGTCTGTTTATGTGTGTGCACATGGAAGAGAACGTTTTTACAAAAACTATAATTTTTACAGGACATATATAGAATACTACCCTTCACATCATAACCTTCAACTGAAAAATCCTAACCCTTTATTTCTATTGTATCTTCATTTAACTAGGCAAGTCAGATAAGAACAAATTCTTATTTTCAATGACGGCCTGGGAACAGTGAGTTAACTGCCTGTTCAGGGGCAGAACGATTTGTACCTTGTCAGCTCGGGATTATGAACTTGCAACCTTCCGGTTACTAGTCCAACGCTCTAACCACTAGGCTATCCTGCCGCCCCAACCTACATCCTGATTCTGGACAAAATCACCTGGAATGATTCCTACTACCAACGATTGTTATTTCCAAGCTATCCAGCAAATGCTCTGGCAGACAATAAAGGGAAACCCTATTCAACCTGAGTGAGTTTAGTCTAAAAGCCAAGAGGAAAAATACATTACCATGATATATTTTACTTTATAAGGAGTGAATGCTAAGTTCAGGCTACCACGCGTGCTAGAACAGAACAGATCTGACTGCAACTTCAATTAGCACTGAGGTGTGAAGTGAGAGGTGTCAAAGCCCTTGAGCCCAAAAATGGCAGGAGAGTCACACAGCCTCCCCCACACAAATGCAGAGGTCTTTGAAGCCCTCTCCCTCTGTTCAGAGTTCATTACAATACAGTACCCTCTGGATGTAAAAAATGAGAAGGCACGCAAAGAGTACAAAGAGAATTTTATGGAAAATCAAGACACACTTTTTTGCTGACTGTCATAAAAATGGGAACATAAGCAACGTAATCTTCCACACAGACCATCCCCTGGCATGGCACAGTGCTATTTTAACACACTACCTATCTGTTAAGAGAGGGGGTAATAGCGATGGTTGGATATTAGACAACAAGGACAATGGTCAGCCAATGTTAATGTGTACAGATCTGGAACAGTAATGGCAAACCCAAACAGTTTCAGCTGGACTTTCACATGATCAAATAAATAGCTCAGCAGGAAAAGCTTTCTCTTGAGAAAGATACCCCCACCCCGAGTGTGTCTGACCAGACCTCTTCATTATACAACCCCACAGACAAGTCAACCTCCCAGCACAGAGTACTACTACCTTATTGAAATGAAGGATACATTCACCCAGCTGGAGGTAAGGCAGGTGGAGCTGGAACAGCAGGTGATTACACTGCAGTCAGCACAGACCTAGACAACAGTCCAGTTCAACAACACCCTCTTAACCAGACCCGGAGAGCTGGAGGTGGAGAGAGACATATCTGCACTCTGGACAGTAGTGAGACAACATCAACAGGAGAAAGAGCAGGAGAAGAACAGAGCACTAGAGGAGAGGATCAGACTGCTGGAGGAGAACTTGAGAACAATGACATGTGACAGAGAACAACTCATTAGAGAGCTGGCCACCCCGGTATACCCTAAACATAGCCTCCACACCACAGCAGAACAGTCCACCCCAGACCCTAAACATAGCCTCCACATCACAGCAGTACAGACAAATGAAGAACCCCAAGCCAAGAGGATCCCACCCCATCTGAGCACCCCTCCCCTGTCAGCCACCCTGATAGCCCTCCTGACAACCCCTCCACACTCACTGAGGACATACAAAAGTCACATATTGTACTCCTTATGAACTATACAAGAAAATGTTTTTAAACTCTGGTGTCCAAACACCCAGCGCGCCCTAGACCTTCTGTCTGAGGACCAACTAGGGTCACCAAGCCACATAATAATACACACAGGCACAAATGACCTGAGAACACAGCAGGAAAGGGTGGCCACATCACTCAAGGGAGTGATTTATCTCCACCCTGCTATCATGAAAAGACTTCCACCCTGCTACCATTCAGCGGGTAAACACTCCCTATAGGCTGTCTCATCGTTGTATAGTGGTTCCTCTTTTAAAAGTTGTGTCATACTGCGGCTCACCTTGCGTGCTGCCGCAGCATTCTGTGGCACGTCATTTAAATGTCAGCCATTTTTTCTGTTACTGCAAGTTATTGCTAGTTTGACCACCAGAGGGCATCTTTGAGAAGCATTTGATAGTATTCCGTATTGGCATTACCAGAGAATTTAAAACCTTTTTTTGTAATAACATGGGATTGATTTTAAGAATTTTGGCTTAAAACCTCTTTGGGATAGGGAGCAACATTTTCACTTTTGGATAAAATAGCGTGCCCAATTTCAACTTCCTGATACTCATGCCAAGAATATAAGATATGCATATTATTAGTAGATTTGGATAGAAAACACTCTGAACTTTCTAAAACTGTTTGAATCATGTCTGTGAGTATAACAGAACTATTGTAGCAGGCAAAACCCAGAGGACTAACAATTCAGATTTCTTTTTTTTTAGGTCGCTGTCTGTTCAGTGAGTTCTCGTATATTTCTTAGGAACTGGTTTTTAGTTCCTACCGCTTCCACTGGATGTCACCAGTCTTTGGAATTTGGTTGAGGTTATTCCTTTGTGCAATGAAGAAGTAGGCCATCTAGGAACTGGGTAACACTGTTGAGAGTTGCGCAAGACGTGAAAAGTAGCGTTGGTTTGTTGTCTTCCTGTATTGAAAACAGATAGTCCCGTCTACAATTTGATCGATTATTAACATTTAAAAATACCTAAAGTTATATTACAAAAGTAGTTTGAAATATTTTGGCAAAGTTTAAAGGCAACTTTTCAAATATTTTGTAGTGAAGTTGCGTTTTTTGGAAGCTGTTTTTTTCTGGATCAAACACGCTTTATAAATTGACATTTGTATATACAGTGGGGAGAACAAGTATTTGATACACTGCCGATTTTGCAGGTTTTCCTACTTACAAAGCATGTAGAGGTCTGTCATTTTACTGTATATATATTATTTTTTTCAGAACATTAACCGTGTGTACGTAGATACGTGTGTAGGCAGATTTGGAAAGATAGATATAAATGATTTGTTGCAAGTTGAGGAGGGAGCGGGTAGGGGAGGGGGGGGGGATGGTTTCACACCTAGCTGGCTATTAGACAATTCTTTAGTACAATTTGAATAGTCTATTTTTCATCTAATAGCCCATCCTGCTAGCTTGTGAGAAACTAATAATAACATATTGTCCCCTTTCCACGTTAAAGATTCCAATTGATAAAGTGTTTTTAGACACAATCGGGCCCCAACCCCAATTAATACATTTGGGAACAGTGGGTAACGTGCTGGACTTCAGGCTAGAATGTTGAGGGTTCAAAAGCTGTTTCCTGCTGGTTTCATTACATTATTATTATTTTCTCAGAGCAAATAGCTTGTTACTCCCATCTGGTTCCTCGCTCCCTTCCACTCTTCATTCAGCACGCTTGTGGGCGTGCTGGCAGGATGTACTGTTTTTTATTCTGTATATATGGATTAGCCTTTACTTAAATCATGTTTCCAGTCTATTGCATAGCTACAATGTGTAATCATTGATGTCCCAGGAGCAGGAGTGGTAAACACTGTTGAAGTGTATAATTGTAATACCTACATGCAGACACAGCATCATTCAAACAATGTAGTTTCAGACACCTGGTATTTGATATGACTGTAAAGTAATGAATTTGATACACCTGGTATTGAATATGACTGTAAAGTAATGAATTTGATACACCTGGTATTGAATATGACTGTAAAGTAATGAATTTGATACACCTGGTATTGAATATGACTGTAAAGTAATGAATTTGATACACCTGGTATTGGATATGACTGTAAAGTCATGAATTTGATACACCTGGTATTGGATTTGACTGAAAAAGAGTCCCTCAGAGATTCATACCTGAACCGCACCTTTATTTGCCAAGGAAGAGTACATGATCAGTGAATATATGAAATGTACAGGCCACAATGAGGGGATCTCATGCATAGTAATAACTACAGTACATGATCAGTGATTATATTCAATGTACTGGCCACAATGTGGGGATCGCATGCCTGGTAATAACTACAGTACATCATCAGTGAATATATTAGATGTACAGGCCACAATGTGGGGATCGCATGAATGGTAATAACTACAGTATATGTGTATATAGGACTTGCATCCTTGGCACAATAAAGTGATCATATTCTACTCAATCCATAGGCATCATTAATGCCACTCAGACTTGAAGTTGATACAACAACTATGATAGCGGAGGTTCATAGACTAATACTCACACCAAACGTTTTAGGGTCCATACACAGATCGGCTACATACTGTAGCTAGCTACACATCCATAGGCATACAGTTATTTTTATCCTCCACTACACAGTAAGAAAGTAAATAGTGAGCTAGCTATGTTACTTCAGCTGCTTTGTAGGGCAAGGCAAGTTTACACACAATTGTACATTAACTTTGCAGTAAATGCTTTGGCTAGCTAGATTCTTTACATCCACTGTTTCCCAAGACGACAGCCTGGTTTGCTGGTTTTCTCAGGAGTCCCTAAAATATTAAACAACATTAATTAACTTTCCAATCTATGGGGATCTCAGACGATACGAAAGAGAGGTTGAATAGAATAGTAATAGGGGATGCAACAATGTAGTTTCAGACACCTGGTATTGGATATGACTGTAAAGTAATGTAGTTTCAGACACCTGATATTGGATATGACTGTAAAGTAATGTAGTTTCAGACACCTGGTATTGGATATGACTGTAAAGTAATGTAGTTTCAGACACCTGGTATTGGATATGACTGTAAAGTAATGTAGTTTCAGACACCTGGTATTTGATATGACTGTAAAGTAATGTAGTTTCAGATACCTGGCATTGGATGTGACTGTAAAGTAACTGTAAAGTAATGGAACTTCAGACACCTGGTATTGAATATGACTGTAAAGTAACTGTAAAGTAATGTAGCTTCAGACACCTGGTATTGGATATGACTGTAAAGTAACTGTAAATTAATGTAGCTTCAGACACCTGGTTTTCGATATGACTGTAAAGTAATGTAGTTTCAGACACCTGGTATTGGATATGACTGTAAAGTAATGTTGTTTCAGACACCTGGTATTGGATATGACTGTAAAGTAATGTAGCTTCAGACACCTGGTATTGGATATGACTGTAAAGTAACTGTAAAGTAATGTAGTTTCAGACACCTGGTATTGGATATGACTGTAAAGTAACTGTAAAGTAATGTCGTTTCAGACACCTGGTATTGGATATGACTGTAAAGTAACTGTAAAGTAATGTAGTTTCAGACACCTGGTATTGGATATGACTGTAAAGTAATGTCGTTTCAGACACCTGGTATTGGATATGACTGTAAAGTAACTGTAAAGTAATGTAGCTTCAAACACTTGGTATTGAATATGACCTCTAAAGTAACTGTAAAGTAATGTAGCTTCAAACACTTGGTATTGGATATGACTGTAAAGTAATGTAGCTTCAGACACCTGGTATTGGATATGACTGTAAAGTAATGTAGCTTCAGAAACTTGGTATTGAATATGACCTCTAAAGTAACTGTAAAGTAATGTAGCTTCAAACACTTGGTATTGAATATGACTGTAAAGTAACTGTAAAGTAATGTAGCTTCAAACACCTGGTATTGAATATGACTGTAAAGTAACTGTAAAGTAATGTAGCTTCAGACACCTGGTATTGAATATGACTGTAAAGTAACTGTAAAGTAATGTAGCTTCAGACACCTGGTATTGGATATGACTGTAAAGTAACTGTAAATTAATGTAGCTTCAGTCACCTGGTTTTCGATATGACTGTAAAGTAATGCAGTTTCAGACACCTGGTATTGGATATGACTGTAAAGTAATGTAGCTTCATGTAAATTAACTTTATGACAAAAAATGATGTACAATCTTTACATTAACTAACATATTCCTCTCGATTGTACATTTTCAGCTCGTTATGACGTTATAATTACTTACATTTGTTTCCCCCGTAATGTTTTGTCAGACATCTTTGCTGAAGAAAGTCACCAGGGACCGGTGGCTCGCGTCAAATTCGTTATTGGAACCACTCGATATGATTGGTCACGTAAAAAAAAACCTTGGGACCCAAATGCAGAATGAGTGCTCTGACACCCCCTTGTGGTGGTCTGGAGCAATGACGCCATGACGCTGGGTACCTCTAAGTCCTGCGGTGCAAGCTCACAACTTTTAAAGGAGGAACCACTACCTTTTGAGGACATCGCCCCAACAATCTCACACAGGAGGAACTGATCAACAGACACCTCGCCCAGACCAGCGAGACACTCTCCCAGACCTGTGGGACCCACACCGAGAGGACCTACATCCCAGACCACACCTCGCTACTGCTACTCTCTGTTTATCATATATGCATAGTCAGTTTAACCATATCTACATGTACATGCTACCTCAATATGCTAACCGGTGTCTGTATGAAGCCTCTCTACTGTTATTTTTCTTTTTACTGTTGTTTTATTTCTTTACTTACCTACACACACACACACACACACACACACACACACACACACACACATACACATACACATACACATACACATACACATACACACACACACACACACACACACACACATACACATACACATACACATACACACACACACACACACACACACACACACACACACACACATACTTTTTTCTCCGCACTATTGGCTAGAGCCTGTAAGTAAGGATTTCACCGTAAGGTCTACTACACCTGTTGAATTCTGCATTTCACTGTAAGGTCTACTACACCTGTTGAATTCAGCATTTCACTGTAAGGTCTACTACACCTGTTGTATTCAGCATTTCACTGTGAGGTCTACTACACCTGTTGTATTCAGCATTTCACTGTAAGGTCTACTACACCTGTTGTATTCAGCATTTCACTGTAAGGTCTACTACACCTGTTGTATTCAGCATTTCACTGTGAGGTCTACTACACCTGTTGTATTCAGCATTTCACTGTAAGGTCTACTACACCTGTTGTATTCAGCATTTCACTGTAAGGTCTACTACACCTGTTGTATTCAGCATTTCACTGTGAGGTCTACTACACCTGTTGTATTCAGCATTTCACTGTACGGTCTACTACACCTGTTGTATTCAGCATTTCACTGTGAGGTCTACTACACCTGTTGTATTCATCATTTCACTGTAAGGTCTACTACACCTGTTGTATTCAGCATTTCACTGTAAGGTCTACTACACATGTTGTATTCAGCATTTTACTGTATGGTCTACTACACCTGTTGTATTCAGCATTTCACTGTCAGGTCTACTACACGTGTTGTATTCAGCATTTTACTGTATGGTCTACTACACCTGTTGTATTCAGAATTTCACTGTAAGGTCTACTACACCTGTTGTATTCAGCATTTCACTGTGAGGTCTACTACACGTGTTGTATTCAGCATTTCACTGTAAGGTCTACTACACCTGTTGTATTCAGCATTTCACTGTAAGGTCTACTACACCTGTTGTATTCAGCATTTCACTGTACGGTCTACTACACCTGTTGTATTCAGCATTTCACTGTAAGGTCTACTACACCTGTTGTATTCAGCATTTCACTGTGAGGTCTACTACACCTGTTGTATTCAGCATTTCACTGTAAGGTCTACTACACCTGTTGTATTCAGCATTTCACTGTCAGGTCTACTACACCTGTTGTATTCAGCATTTCACTGTAAGGTCTACTACACCTGTTGTATTCAGCATTTCACTGTGAGGTCTACTACACCTGTTGTATTCTGCATTTCACTGTAAGGTCTACTACACCTGTTGTATTCAGCATTTCACTGTAAGGTCTACTACACCTGTTGTATTCAGCATTTCACTGTGAGGTCTACTACACCTGTTGTATTCTGCATTTCACTGTAAGGTCTACTACACCTGTTGTATTCAGCATTTCACTGTAAGGTCTACTACACCTGTTGTATTCTGCATTTCACTGTAAGGTCTACTACACCTGTTGTATTCAGCATTTCACTGTGAGGTCTACTACACCTGTAGTATTCAGCATTTCACTGTAAGGTTTACTACACCTGTTGTATTCAGCATTTCACTGTAAGGTCTAGTACACCTGTTGTATTCAGCATTTCACTGTATGGTCTACTACACCTGTTGTATTCAGCATTTCACTGTGAGGTCTACTACACCTGTTGTATTCAGCATTTCACTGTAAGGTCTACTACACCTGTTGTATTCAGCATTTCACTGTAAGGTCTACTACACCTGTTGTATTCAGCATTTCACTGTACGGTCTACTACACCTGTTGTATTCAGCATTTCACTGTACGGTCTACTACACCTGTTGTATTCAGCATTTCACTGTAAGGTCTACTACACCTGTTGTATTCAGCATTTCACTGTGAGGTCTACTACACCTGTTGTATTCAGCATTTCACTGTAAGGTCTACTACACCTGTTGTATTCAGCATTTCACTGTAAGGTCTACTACACCTGTTGTATTCAGCATTTCACTGTGAGGTCTACTACACCTGTTGTATTCAGCATTTCACTGTGAGGTCTACTACACCTGTTGTATTCAGCATTTCACTGTGAGGTCTACTACACCTGTTGTATTCAGCATTTCACTGTAAGGTGTACTA